>NC_069503.1:161576668-161671668 GCF_027579735.1 Bombina bombina | reverse complement strand
TGTGACGGTTTAGGGGTTAATATGTTTATTATAGTGGCGGCAATGTCCGAAGCGGCAGATTAGGGGTTAATAATTTTATTTTAGTGTTTGCGATGCTGGAGGGCCTCGGTTTAGGGGTTAATAGATAGTTTATGGGTGTTAGTGTACTTTTTTTACAGCATTGTAGTGTAAAACTCATAACTACTGACTTTAAAATGCATTAGGAATCTTGTCAGTATAGGCTGTACCGCTCACTTTTTGGCTTCCCAGGAAAAACTCGTAATACCGGCGCTATGGAAGTCCCATAGAAAAAAGCCTTTACGAAATTTACGTAAGTTGATTTGCGGTAAGGCCAAAAAAGTGTGCGGTACACCTATACCTGTAAGATTTGTAATACCAGGGGGCGTAAAAAAAGCAGCGTTAGGACCTGTTAACGCTGCTTTTTTACCTTAACGCACAACTCGTAATCTAGCCGAAAGTTTGCCTTTTTCTACAATAACATATTAAGCTACTGAACAAATTTACATCAGATGTACCAGTCTATTTAAGGATCATCAATCAAATAATGTCAGTCAAGCTGGCCGCTGAATTACAGATTTAAAGGCACTTAAAAACGTATGTTGGTAATTGGAAGTCTGTTTAAGCTTTACACTGTTTGTACCTAGAAATATAAACCCCTGAAGACGCAAGTAAATGGTATAAATAAAAAAATACAACTAGCATGTACGCAACTGATAAAACTGATAATACAATTATTTAGTTTATGTATGAGAAAAAACAAGAGAATATGTATGAAAAAAACCATATGGAAGAAGATCTGGCTTGTATTTTGTCATGGTAACCATCTCAGAGAGCCATGTTATGTTCTGTCAGTTTGGAGCAAACAAATACATTTTTATTCTAATACTTTGTCTTCTGTAATAGTACTATTAATAGCATAACTATCCAAGGAAAATGTTAGGCTAAGTTTTCATTGAATGACCTGGACAGCTATTCAATGAACAAACTTTTCTATCTTGAACAAATAGAAAAATAAAAAATATTTTTGAATGAAAATGATTAAGTAAATCTATTTTTTAAAACTTAAAGTGAAACTTACAGGAAATATGTGAATGTTAGCGAGCAGTCGATTTCCTGATTCCTTTTTCGGACGTATCTATAAACATCTCACCTCTCTCAAGTGAAATTGGTGTCATTAGAAAACAGCTGCTTTATTTATTATTTACTGTATACCTACACAATATGCATCACTAAGGCTAAAAGAAAATGATGTTCTAACCATTAGGATTCAGGTAGCTTTCCTTTTATGGGAAGTGGTATTTGTTCTGCCTTGACACTTTATGTTGGCTACTGTTAAACTGTTCTCTATCACTTTAGTGACAGCAAATTAAATTAAAATGTCAGAAGTCTCAAATCAGTTGAAAGGGGAAATTCTAACCCAGAGCCCATATTTTTGGGTTCATGGAACTGAAATCTATTTATCTAATTACTCACCCTAAAAAAAAAAGAATGTGTTATAAGTGATACCTTCTGACATAGCAGTATATTAAAGGGACAGTCTACTACAAAATTATTATTGTTTAAAAATATAGATAGTCCCTTTATTACCCATTCCCCAGTTTTGCATAATATGCATTTTACCTCTGTAATTACGTTGCATCTAAACCTCTGCAGACTGCCCCCTCATTTCAGTTCTTTTGACAGACTTTCATTTTAGACAATCAGTGCTGATTCATAAATAACTCCACGGGAGTTTGCACAATTTTATAAATATGGAACACATGCGCTCTCTAGCTGTGAAAAACTGTCAAAATGCTCTGAGATAAGAGGTGGTCTTGAAGGGCTTAGTATTTAGCATATGAGTCTACCTAGGAAGCTTTCAACAAAGAATACCAAGAGTACTAAGCAAATTTGATGATAAACATTAAGTGGAAATTTGTTTAAAATTGCATGTCCTATCTGAACCATGAAAGTTTAATTTTGACTTGACTATCCCTTTAAGTATAAGCAACTTTATTTGAAATATAGGCATAACATAATTTCCTAGACAGTTTACTGTCATGTTAAAATTCACAAACAGCACAAAAATATGAATAGTCTTGATACATTATTTTATGGGTTTGGAGTACTTTAAAGGGATATGAAACCCAAATGTTTTCTTTCATGATTCAGATAGAGCATGCCATTTTAAGCAACGTTCTAATTTACCCCTATTGTCAATTTTTCTCCGTTCTCTTGGTATCTTTATTTGAAAAAGCAGAAATGTAAGCTTAGGAGCCGGCCAATTTTTGGTTCAGAACCCTGGGTAGCGCTTGCTGATTGGTGGCTTAAGAATCATAGGAAAATATCTAACAAGAGAAAAAGAAAAGTGTAGACGGAGCATTTCAAATAGATGTGACCTTGAGGTCTTTCAAGAGCTCTCTTTTAGCAAAAAGCAGTTAACATTCTGTGTGTATTGTAGTTGAACAATAATGTTGTCAAACAACCATTATTTTATTTATGTGTATTTAGAGAGATTAGTTCTTTCCAAGCATGGAGGATGATTATAGTCTATTCTTTGATAATTATTGTCATGTTAATGGTTTCCAACCAACCATTTTTATTGTTTATCAGCAGCACTTTTTTATTATCATATCCCTGAAAAATAGCCCCATTCGTAATATGTGCAGGTCCTGTCTGATCACAATCCATATGGTTGTGACAATCTAGTCAAAATAAAACTTTAATGATTCAGATAGGGCATGTCATTTTAAACAACTTTACAAATTACTTTTATCATTACATTTGCTTTGTTGGTATTATTTTTTGAAAGCTAAACGTAGATAGGCTCATATGCTAATTTCTAAGCTCTTGAAGGCAGTTTCTTATCTCAGTGCATTTTGGCAGTTTTTCACAGCTGGTCAGTACTAGCTCATGTGTGCCATATAGATAACATGCTGCTCACTCTTATGAAAGTCCCTATTCATAAAGGATGATCTTCCTGGGGTCATTCTGAAGTAATTAATGACTCCAGACTGGTCATCAGAAGCCATCCTGAAGTATCTGCCCACAGGCCGAAATATTTAAATGAGATGACTCTAAAGTCATTCACTGACTATTCATGCTTGTGAAGTAATCCGTAAGGTAATCTGTTTATTATTCTGAAGTCATCAGACAGAATTTGTTACCTTAGCTGATGACTTTACAAGCCTGATGATGTCTGATTATGTGCAAATGACTTCTAAAGTAGTTTGATGATCATCAAATGATTCCAGGATGGTCTCTAAAGTAATCCTGTTTTTCTTAGGTTTTTTGAAGTCAGCAAGTCTGTCAAAAGAACTGAGATAATAGGGTAGTCTGCAGAGGCTTAGATACAAGATAATCACAGAGGTAAAGAGTGTATTAATATAACTGGGTTGGTTATGCAAACCTGGGGTATGGGTAATAAAGGGATTATCTATCTTTTTAAACAATAAAAATGTAATACTTAATTGAATACTTAAAGGAATAGTAAACACCTTCTAATCACAAGACATTTCAGTTGTGTTGAAACATATCAGCCAAGTCTTACTCTTTTTAAAACAGAAACATCCGTTTTACTGCAATTATTTTTCAATAGCCAAACTCCACCTACCATTCTCCTTATTTGGAGGAGCCAATCTGAGCTTTAGTTTGCTGACAACAAGGCTAGCCATTGACACAAAGTTAGTATAAAATGCTTGGTTTGGTGTTATCTGATAAATCCAATTAGGGATATATATGTAGCACAGTTAGCCTTAGGAAGACAGCAAGGTGCATTTCAAGTTCTCAGAATTATAAATTGCTCTATTTTCAGAGTTAAATCACATACAAGGGGCAAATAAACAATGAAAATATACTGCAAATACATTTCATTATGCATAACTAAATAATTTATATACAAATCTCAAGGTGTTTAGTGTCCCTTTAATGACACATTTATGGACAATTTTTCAATTCCTCAGTAAAAGGACTTATCAATTATCCCCAAAACTTTTAAAATGTAACACTGGTTTTGCATACAGGCAAAAGACACTGAGATTATCTACCCCCCATACTGGATGAAATTAGGACGCAAACTCTCCAATCAATTAGAGTTTTTAGGGGCGGATTGAAATCATTGCGATGATTGACAGCCCCTGCTAGTCACCGATTGGCCGCCAGTGAGCAGGGGGCGGCATTGCACAAGCAATTTACTAGAAATTACAGCGAATCATGTCCGCTCGACTATTAATAAATCTACCCCATAGAACTTACAGCCTGTAATGTATTTACTAAACTCCCTAAATCACCCCTTTGCAGATGCCTATATCCCAAAATTCAAACTTAAATAAAGATATAGTTTCCAAATCACGTTACCTTTCACTGTTAGGTATGCTTTGGTTTCCTGGTCCCCAGAATCACAGCTATATTCTCCAGTGTCCTCAAGCTTCAGGTTGTGAATTAACAACTCTGCAATATTTTTCCGCTGTTTCATTTCATACTTGCTACCAGCCTGTAGACCTAAGCCTCCTTTTCGCCACTCAACTGGTGCATCAGGCTTGGACACTTCACATTGCAATGTTACGGTATCATCTTCCTGAGCTTCACTGTTCTGGAGTGGTCGTGTAAACATAACGGGCAATGCTGAAGAACAAAGAAAATGGTTTACCAATCAGCAATTGGTAGTTAAATCCAGTCACGCAATGTCTCATTTGCGGAAATAACCAAAGATACAACTAGAAATAAGCTTTATCTTTTCTATTACTGCTAACAAGTCAAAAAATATAAAAATGTAACCAACTCAATGTATTATCAAATGCATCATTTAGTACTAAAGTTTTAACTGGAATACACATTTAATGTCCAAGTATTTTTCTTAACGTATGTTCTAAATTTGTGCAAAATGATTTGCAATTTCCAGTATTTTCTACCTGAATATCCAAATCAGTTTTTTATGGCAACATATATTAAGTAGCAAATTGATTTTTGACAATATATTTCATATACATTTTATTACATTATTCAGTAAAAGACCCTATACTGTATATAATATATAATATATACATAGTGACTCACATATATTTGTTTGGTTCCTTGGTATGATATCCTTTGTTGAAAAGGTTACCTAGGTAGGCTCAGAAGCTGCTGATTGGTGGCTGCACATATACATGTCTTTTTATTGGCACACTAATGTGTTTAGCTAGCTCCCAGTATTGCATTGCTGCTTCTTCAACATGTGTATATATTCATATAGATATATAGGTATAGATATATATTCTTTTTTTTAATAATATATATATATATAAAAATAGCTATTTGAAAATAAAAATAACACTTTCTATGTGAAGAACATTGGAAATTATTCATAACTACCTTCTGCTTTAGCGCAGTTGGTCTAATTCCTATATTGCACCACTTGAAATCTAGCCCTATAGGGGAAAATTTATGAATGTGCGAGTGGACATGATACGATGTAGTGTATCATATCCGCTGCACATCGATAAATGCAGACAGCATACGCTGCCGGCATTTATCATTGCACCAGCAGTTTTTGTGAACTGCTGGTGCAATGCCGCCCCCTGCAGATTCGCAACCAATTGGCCACTAGCAGGGGGTGTCAATCAACCCGATCTTATAGGATCGGATTGATTTCTGTCTGCGGCCTCAGAGCAGGTGGACAAGTTATGGAGCAGCAGTCTTTAGACCGCTGCTTCATAACTTCTGTTTCTGGCGAGCCTGAAGGCTCGCCAGAAACAAGGGGCATCAAGCTCCATACAGAGCTTGATAAATTGGCCCCATTGTGTCAATTAAAATGCCAGACACCATTTTTAAGTTACATTTACCTTTCACAGTGAGGTTGGCTATTGTCTTCTCTTCTCCACACACACAAGTGTAGTCACCACTATCTGCTATGCTAAGATCACTGATTACTAATTCAGCTATTGTGCCCCTTTGTCTTATTTTGAACTTGTCCCCAGATTTAATTTCATCTGTTCCTTTCAGCCATTTGAGAATCACATCTGGTTTGCTGAGCTCGCACTGAAGTGTGATGGTTTCTGCCTCTGTGATTTCAACACTCTTTAGTTCTTCTTTAAATCGTGCTGGGAGAGCTAAAGTCAAAAGAAAGTAAATTCCTCCCATGTTAGGCACCGGTCAAAAAAATTGAGCTTCTTCTTGCATAAGACACTGTTGTAATGTTTTACAGTCAAATCTAAGATTGCGCAGAGGTGGTCACAAAAAAATCCCAATAGATCTTTGATCTTTTTAATTAGTCCATAGGACTAAGACAAAATATATATTGAGATAATATTTGGCAGGTGGAAAAGTAAAGCAGAACAAACAAAATGCTATCACGATAATAATACTATAATAATAATACTAAAGTAAAATTATTTTCGCAAACAAAATTCTGCTCTTTATTCCATTCTTGTGTGACTGTAATATCCTATTTGGCCTCCCATCCACATGATAAACACTTACAAGGCCTGTAGAGAAAATGAGTTGTAGTGGATGTTGACATTCTTTTATATTATTATTTTTATTATTATTATATAATATTATTTTATACACTGATTACCAAATCATAATAGAACTATAAGGTATATTTAAAAGAGTTAAAACTTAATATATAAATACAAAGAGGTTTGATTATTAGTAAAAATTATTATTTACACTTTTATTCCACATAAGTAAGTTACAGATTGGATGCTTTTACCATTAACTGTCACCAAGGCAGTAGTCTTCGTGTTACCACATGAACAAGTATACTCTCCTGCATCATTTAGCTCAACATTGTGTATGACGAGATCAGCCACATGGTCGTCCTGTCTCAAGGTGTACTTGGAGCTGTGCTTCAGTAGTTTTGTTCCTTTCTTCCAATCCACAGCAACATTGGATTTGCTCAGTGCACAATGCAGTGTAGCAGCCTTACCTTCAATAACTTCAATGTTTCCCAATTCTTCTTTGAACACAATAGGTAGTTCTAACATCAATAAAAAAAATGTAGGCTTAACTAATCTGATGCATTTGACTACTGTCAAATAAAGAAATAAAATACAGCTAAATAAATACACAATCAAATAAAAGACATAAAACACCTTGTGTTGAGAAAGCAAATACAATACCATAGTTTTTCCATTAGATTTCAGTTTAACTTACAAAGAAGGCAGGTAATTTATTATACTTGTTATATCATGACAAACTATATTTATCAATCATAATTTTATATTTAGTATAAAAACCATTAAACTTGTAAGAAAATGTAATGATTATAATTAGTATGACTAAAAATTACCATTCACAGTTACTGATGTAGATGTCTTGTAATCACCACAGACACAGGTATATTCTCCCGCATCAGCTAGATCTATATCAAGTATTAACAGCTCAACAGAAGACTTGCTTTGCCTCATGTCATATTTCTCACTTGACCTGAGAGTTGTATTTCCTTTCTTCCACTGAACAGATGCAGAAGGCTTAGTCACTTCACACTGCAAAGTGGCTGTTCCTCCTTCTGTAACCTCAACGCTTCTTAATTCAGTACTAAAGCGAGCAGGTAATTCTAAAAAATGCAACACAAACAAATTTACTATTGGGGTTTACTATTGAACATTTAGATCACTCTCATTTGCTTAACTAATTGTTTTATTAGTTTATTTGAACATAACATAACAGAAAACAAATATTTGTGAAAAAGAAGAGGTGACAAAATTGCAATAAGCAATAATTGGTCCGATGTGAGGTTACTATTGTTCAGTTGGTTGTCAAAAATCTAGTTTAACAAATAAATGCAATTGTAAAATATGTTTACCAATCACAGTCAAGGTTGCGGTAGTTGCCTCTTCTCCACACACGCATGTGTAATTTCCAGAATCCTGCAAATCTAGATTGTTGATGGTTAGCTCGGTGGTAACACCATCTTGCCTTATTTTATATTTTTCACTAGCTTTAATTGTTTGATGACCCTTCTTCCACTCCACTCGGGCTTTGGGCTTTGTCAGTTTACATGACAAAGTGGTACTTTCGCCTTCTGTTCCTTCTTTATTTTTTAGTTCTTCTTTAAAAAGTGCAGGTAACTCTAAGGAAGCAACAACATAGTATGAATGAAGCACAAAGGTCCAATATGGCCAAGACATTTAGAGAAATCCAGAAGATGACAAAGTTATGTCATGAGGACTGAACAAATGATATGATGAATCAAAGACAATATGAGATGAGATGCACACGCTAATACATGAAGAACAATGTATAATAAATGCATATTTAAAAATAGGTTAAGGCTTTCAAATATAGAAATATGGGGACTGGATTGTCCAACATGCTAAGTATTCCATAATTATGATGTGTTATGACACCGTTACACATAGGAGATGTGTGCTGTTCATTAGAAAAATTATCAGGCAAAAATAGTGTAGTTTTCTGGGGATTAACCCTTAGAATGACTAAGCAAGTAGCAAACTATACCCAATATAAACGGACTTTCATTCTATTTTACTTTATGGATTGCTTACAGATAGTCAAAACTTTGATTATACTGATTCTCAATAAATTAAAACCTAAATTGGCTTTAAACAAATACATACATACATACATACATAAATGAATGCATGAAAAACAAATTATATATTTTTTTATACATTTTAATAATGCATTTTGTTAAGGGTTATAAATATTAATTATAATTAAGTATATTTTATAAATATGTATTTGAGCCAAACTTTAAATTTAACAGTAGACTAAAGAGTAGCGGATCTATTTATAAAGCTGCCAGTGGACAAGGTTTCCAGCCAAGAAAAAAAAAATTGACACCCACGTTTATTATCACTCAAGTGAGAATTTAAGCAGTCCTTCCCTAGCACTCACAAAACCAATTGCTCAAGTGCAAGGCTCTGGAATGATGTATGAATGATTTATGACTACTGTGTCTTAACTTGTGGGTACAGGTTTGTTTAATGAAGGGGCTTAAATGCAGCTTCAACAGCTTCATAAAAGTAACTCTGAGAAAATTGTATGCATTCCACAATGTGAACACTATGATACACAGCAAATAATACAACTTAACATTGTTGTTACATGAGTTGTTCCTATCAGCCAGTGAGCAACAGATTTCCAGGACTCAGATGCACACAATCATACACTTCCTGTTTGTTTCACCTAACATTTAAACAGCTTTTACTTTTTTTTTCTTCATGCAAAGAATATTTTTAAAATTAGAAATATTTAAGTAACATGTTCTTTTGTTTAAATATTCTCAGTTTTTTTACTACAGAGTTTAACAACATGGACGTACACTGTACATCATCATTTTCTTATGGGGTGTTTTTATTTTTGCCCTGTAATGGCGCATGTTTTGTCAAAAGCGCCAAGACGTGATATTACAACATGCTTCATTCCTGGAGGCATCGGGCTATTACACGGTCTCGCCCCTTCAAAGTAAAAACGGCAGCCAATGTACCCTGCAGAGGTTAAATGACTTCATTTTAACTTAATATTAGTTGCTATGTAGTCTTGTAATAAAGAAATGTGGTGAGTGATTTTGTTTGGCGATTTCAATTTTACTTTTATGAATTCGGCAACAGCTTGTTTTAAAATGTAACTTTATTGCATAGGACCCATAGGACAACACAAACAAAACGTGAAATTAGTATAATGAATTAAAGCAAGATGAGTGAGTAATATGATATAAATGTAATTATGATGTAATGAAGCAGAGAAAAAATGAGGGGGGGAAAAGTACGAGGACAGAGAGCTATGAGTGAAGAGGGTGCCATGTAAATTTAATTTATGAAGCGTTGACATATATTTACCCTGTACTTGTAAGGACGCAGTAGTTTGCTGGTCTCCACACACACAAGTGTAGCTCCCAGCGTCATTCAGTTCAAGGTTTTGAATTTTCAGCTCAACTACTCCGTCCTCTTTTAACATAAGATATTTGTCACTGGCTTTGAGAACGCGGTTACCCTTTTTCCATGACACTGAAGCATTTCCCTTACTCAGCTCACAGTGCAAAGTAACCGCTTGTCCCTCTGAAGTTACTTCACTTCTCAGTTCTTCAATAAAAACCACAGGGAGAGCTGCAAAGTGTAGAGTAAAGAGGAACAGAAGTAAGATTTTTATCAGTGTAGGTATTGTTGTACCTGATACATGGGCTGTACCAATAATGTCATACATATTTCTCAAAATGACATAAATGCAGGCGCCTGAAACTATAGCATTATCTTATTTTATATATATATGTGTGTGTGTGTGTGTGTGTGTATGGTATATACAGTTGTAATCAAAATTATTCAAACCCCATTGCAAAGCAGGTTTATTGTCAAAATGTACAGACTTCCAGCTGTTTTGCAATGAACAAATCAAACAAAAGCAGAAGAAATAGCTCAACTGAAAATCCAACTTTTAGTGAATTCTGCAGTCTCAAAATTATTAAACCCCCTGAATAGAATCCCTCACAGCAGCACAAATATGCAAAACAGGTGTTGTCTCAAGCACACCTGATGCAACTGATCAAGTACTTAATTAGATACACCAGGTGTGCTTGCGCTAGAACACATCCAATACCTGAACTGGCTAGGGGTTTGTTGAGTATCACGTTTGACTGCAGGTTAGAAATATGGCCAAGTCAAAAGATTGGTCCAAAAAGTTAAGAGACGAGATCATCGCCCTTCACAAACAAGGAACAGGATACAAAAATATAGCAAAGGCACTAAATGTTCCTAGAGACACCATTGGAATCATAGTTCGCAAGTTCAAAGTTAAATGATCAGTGGTTTCACTACCTGGACGGGGCAGAAAAATAAAGCTATCAAGGGCTGGGACCAGATTTATGAGAAGGCAGGTTGAGAAAAACCCTTGAGTGACTGCAAAAGACCTTCAGAAAGACTTGGTGGCAACACGCACTGTTTCAGTTTGCACAGTAAGGTGCATACTAAACTCAGAAGGTTTCCATGCCAGAACTCCAAGACATACACCACTATTGCTGCTACCCAAAAGCACAAGAAAAGTCAGCTCCAATATATTTAAAATCATATAAATAAGCCACAGAAGTTTTGGGATTCAGTTCTGTGGAGCGATGAAACAAAACAGAAACTTTTCCGCCCAATGGATCAGCGGTATGTCTGGAGGAAGAAGAATGAAGCATACGCTGAAAAGAACACCCTGCTTACAGTTAAGCTCAAGAATATTCTTAATTATTTATTCCAGCATCAGGGCCATGATGCTGGAATAAATAATTAAGAATATTATTGAGATTGGGTGATGTGGACTTTGATTTGAGGGGTATTTGCAGTTGCCCCTATATCACTGGCACCAGGTACAGTGCTGTGTGTCATTTAGACTCTTACAGTTAAGCATGTGGTGGCTCGGTGATGCTCTGGGGCTACTTTGCATCCTCTGCCACTGGAAACCTGCAGCATGTGGAAGGAAAGATGAATTAATTGAAGTATCAGGAAATTATAGGCCTAATGGAACTTCCAAGCATACATTAAATTCCACCAAAGCTTGGTTGCAGAAGAAGTCCAGGAAGATTCTACAGTGGCCATCATAGCCACCTAACGTGAACCTCATAGGACATCTCTGGTTGGATTTGAAGAAGGCAGTTGCAGCACAAAAACCCAAGAATATTACTGAACTGGAGGCCATTGCTCATAAGGAATGGGCTAAGATCCCTCAGGAACGCTGCCAGAAACTGGCTTCCAGCTTTGCATCTCATTTGCAGCAGGTCATAACAGCAAAAGGGTGCTCCACTAAGTACTAAAGATGCTTGCCATGAAGGGGTTGAATCATTTTGAGGCTGCAGAATTCATTGAAAGTTGCATTTTCAGGTGAATTTGGAGAAACCGCTTAAAGCATTCGTCGTGTTAAGCTATTTCAATTGCTTTTGTATGATTTGTTCATTGCAAACAGCTGAAAGTCTGTACATTTTGACAATAAACCTGATTTGCAATGGGGGTTGAATAATTTTAATTACAACTGTACCTAACTATATCTATCTATATAAGTTAAAGGGTAAGTAAACACCTTGTAATTACAAGATATTTCTGTTGTGTTGATAATAAAATATCAGCGAAGGGAAGGTTTTTAAAACAAATTAATATCCTTTTTTTACATCGTTTGCCTTATTTGCAGGAGCCAATCTGGGGTTGTTTATCTTTCTCCCTATCTGGTATTACAACAAAACCAATGGTAAAGGTTTGTAATGTTACAAGTGACATCAAGGATACTTTAAAACAATGTTATTTATTTATTTAATTTTTTACATTTTCATTATTTACTGTGCTCAAAAGTGTAACGCACATGGCTAATACATCAGTTGAATAGCTAGTATAGGACACCCTACACACTCACACACCCTAAACCACCATTCCCTAGCTTCAGTTTAGCATTAAACCAAAATGAAATATTTTTAAAATTAGCAAACTAAAACAGCAGGTCTTATTTTATGTAGAATGGAGCAAAACACTCTTCAGATGCAGTCACTCTAAATGTGAAATAAAAAGGATTTAACATAACATAAATCAAATTTTCTCTCATATTATGGTGACATAAAATACCTCTTCATTCTGTAACTATGGATGTGTGCCAAACCTTAAGTCCAGGAGTGTATTACATGCCTGGAATCAGCCTCAGTCATTATGGTAAATATGCAGTGACTAAGTGGCCACTTTATGCCTTGTAACAGGCCATGTAATATATCACCACCGAATGAGTGGAATGGGCTGTGATTCAAACAGAATCTAACTCAATGGAAGTTTCCAAGAAGAGTGACCTTTTAGTACCTCCAGTATAATATACAATTAATGTTTTGGGCATTGCTGCACACTTAACTGTCTGTTCCACAAACCACCAGAATACAATAGTGCAATCACCTAGGATTTAATTTTTTTATACTTTGGAATTTGAAAGTTTTCCAAGCTATTGCAGTTGTATAGGGAATATCATTCCTAATACATATGTAAACAAATAACTTGTATTCACTTGGTGAGGCACAAGTGAATAAGATAAGAAAAGGACATTTTCTTAATGGCATTTCTTAATGCTGAAACTACTAAACAGCTAATCCACTCCCTGGTAATCTCCCGACTTGACTACTGTAATAACCTACTAACTGGCCTCCCTCTCTCCCGCCTCTCCCCTCTTCAATCCATCCTAAATGCCTCTGCTAGGCTAATCCACCTCTCCTGACGCTCTGTATCTGCTGCACCTCTCTGCGAGTCCCTTCACTGGCTACCATCCACAGTAGAATTAAATTCAAAATTCTCATCCTGACCTACAAAGCCCTTACCAACTCAGCCCCCCTACCAGTCCTCACTCATCAACAAATACACTCCTGCCCACCCCCTAAGATCCAACAATGACCTGCTCCTTGCATCTTCTACCATCACCACCTCCCATACTAGGCTACAGGACTTCTCTCGTGTGGCACCAACCATCTGGAATGCACTTCCTAGAGCTGTCAGACTCTCCCCTTTCCTCCTTTAAACGCTCCCTAAAGACCTTTCTGTTCAGGGAAGCTTATTACCCAACTCAGTAACAAATTAATTTCACTTGCCTAATTGCTGCCCTCATCTAACTCCACACTAACATCATTCTCACCTTTGCAGTCCCCACCTCATCTTTCTCACCCTCCTACCCATCTAGATTGTAAGTTCCCACGGGAACAGGGCCCTCAATTCTCCCTGTATTTGTTTGTTAAACTTTTTCTGGTGTCTTTTATATGGTATTGTACTGTACTTTTATTTTTGCACCCATGGACAGCGCTGCAGAATCTGTTGGCGCTTTATAAATAAATAATAATAATAATAATAGTATAAGTGCACAGTTTACACAATAGATATGCGTGTGTGTAGTCTTGTGCCTCAAATATATATTATATTATATATGAGGACCAGTATGGAGAGTACAAAAGATAAATTACTCAAATACAGTCTTTAATTCTTAGATCCTGACCTATGACAATAATATGTAGGGGACACACATGACTTATACAGGCCAGTATAAACAGATGCGTTGTACCCCCAGAAGTGGAAAAACATACTGAAAATCAGGCCAAAGATCCATAGTCAAGTATCTATAGAAACATACATGCAATAACAGTAAGCCTAGAACTTTAATTAATAAACAAAGAGGGTCACAACTATCTTTGTTCCTGAAGATACACGTAGGTCATCAGTAGAAATTCTAGATCTAGATCTAGTGATAAATAGGGACTGATCAAACACTTTTAAGCATCCATCTGGGTTTTTATCAGTATATATTAAACTCCTAAAAGATGCTACACTTAAAACTTTTAAACTGAAACCAAACTATGGGTTTTCAAGGCCCATGCTAAGGTTCTCAGAGCAGGAAAAATAATGTCCCAAAGACTTTGTAGTTTTCAGCATTTTATGAGTTTCAGCTGTATTTAACGTATATGGAATATTACCAGGGTAACACTGTACTCTTCTAATAGGATATATACATTTTTATTTTTTACTGCATAAGCCCATATCCATAGATTAGAATGATTCTGGAATCCACTTATATAAAAAAAAACACTTAAATTATCAGGTGGGGTTAGGTTTATACCAGGATATCAATTTTTTTTGTAATGTACTTTCATATAGTCTATTACATTGTATGTTCCCCAATCTTTATACATAGGTACACAGGTAAGTCTATGTTCATACTTTTGCCATTATTATTATTCCTCTTTTTTTTATTTATTTGTTTTTTTTGTATTCCCCCTGTATACATAATTTCACATCTTTATACATATTGATTCCATATTGATATATAACTTTATGTCAGTATATGCTCTAGGTAAAGCTATATATTCCCCCTGTCTGTTCTCCCTGACTAGACATTGTCTGCCTCTGTCAGCTAAGCCCCCCTCATGGTTTTTACGACACCCCCTCCTCCCCCTGCACACAGACCTCTGTAACACTTTCTGTCTTTTTAGCCATCCTGTGTTTTAAGTGTAAATTCCATTGAATTGGTCAGTATTGCTTCAGACTTAAGAAATAAAGTTATTCTTCGGAAAGCTTGTGAACTTATAAATGTATAGTTAGTCCAAAAAAAAAGTATCATTGCTCAATGCAATACTCTTTTTGATATCTAAATCTCTGGACTAACATGGCTACTCCAATCAACTGATACAGTTTTCTAAATCTATTGTTGCTTGCATAGTTCATTAACATTTTCAAGATATTTATGGACAAAAAATACCTTTTCTTTACCATAATTAATAGTATATTTATTCCAAAATCTCTCCAAAATGAAAACTATTTCTAAATAAATCTAAAATTGCAGGATTGTTTTCAGTTAGTTTTTCATTGAATAAAGGGAGAATGGTAGGCAAAACCTTTATGACACAAAAGCAAACTAAATAATGTTAGATATATTTTTGCATGAAAATTATTTAGTTAAATGTGTTTAAAGGGACATTCAAACACTAAATACATGCTAGATAGAATGATGCATTCAAAGAAAAGATTAGTCCATGACTAACATGTAGATGTATTTTTTACAGTTTTATTAGTTGTTTAAAAAGTGACACAATAAGTGTAAAGTTTTAGTGTCTATAAAACACTGGGAGCTGCCATGTTGTAACTTGTGTTACCTTCTCTGCTGTGGCCAATTAGGGACAGTTATAAATAGGTCACTAGAGTGTGCAGCCAATGGTTGTGCTGGATTTAACAGTGTTCTGCACTTCCATTTCTAACAGGAACTGAAAAGCTCACAATTTCAGAATGGAATTACAGCCAAAGAGGACAAAATAAATAATGAAAGTATATTGCAGAGTTGTTTTATATATACAATTTATCATTTTATATTACCATCTCAAAGTGTTTAATGTCCCTTTAAATTTAAAATGAAAAAAAAATGACCGGAATGTATATTGTGAACAACTAATACCTAGGTACGGTACACATTTCCTGAGTTTAGGAATATCCATTAAAAAAACTACAATCATTTAAAAAAACTTTTTAGATGAAGCAAAGCAAGGTATTATTTATTTTTAAATTTGGTAAAGTCACCCCAATACATTTTAAGTGTATAAATGGAAGGTATAACAGGTTTTAAAAAATGTAATTATATTGCGATTAAATATATATATGTTGTGGGGTTTTATCATTTTTAATAGTAAAATAATAGTGATAATTATTCAATACTGATTTTCTCCCAAAATAATTTTTAGCCCAAAGCTTTAGGCTTAACAAATTAGAGACAGCATAACAATTTTGTATTATTAGACAATCTACCTATACTCAATTCATTAAACTTGGAAACATTGAAGTATAATTTATTTGGCAGCAATAACTAATATTTATAAGCTATGTGCTATAGCCCACTGAGTCTCCTATTTTAAATACAATAAAATTAGTATATAATAATTTATAAAATCCATTTAAAGGGACACAGAACCCAATTTTTTTCTTTCATGATTCAGAGAGAGCATGACATTTTAAGCAACTTTCTAATTTACTCCAATTATCAATTTGTCTTCGTTGCTATCTTTATTTTAAAAGCAGGAATGAAAATCTTAGCAGCCAGCCCATTTTGGGTTCAGCACCATGGATAGCGCTTGCTTATTGGAGGCTTACATTTACCCACCAATAAGCAAGCCAGGTTCTCAACCAAAAATAGGCCAGCTCCTATGCATCAAATTCCTGGTTTTTAAATAAAGATAGCAAGAGAACGAAGAAAAAATTATAATAGGAGCAAATTAGAAAGCTGCTTAAAATTGCATGCTCTATCTGAATCATGAAAGAATAAAATTGGGTTTAGTGTCCCTTTAAGGAATAATTGTCTTATTAATATGATTTCAAACGGCATTTTTAATAATTAAATAAATTATTGTTTTAATATGTATCGGACTAAAATAAAATCCCTTAAGCTTTCAAAAGTCTCAAATAAAAAAGGTAAACATAAATAAATAATAAATAAAAAAGGTAAAAATAAATAAAAAAGGTAATAAAAGCAAGTAATACAAACACAATTAGAATTACACAAAATGTTAAAGGGGAATAGTGTGTGGATCAAATTTAAGTGAAATAAATGGAAATAGAAGGGGGGAAACTATCCTCTAATGAAAGTAAAATCAACAAAAGAAAACAAAAACTTTGTGATCAGATAACTATTTGCAAGAAATAGTTAATAATGGTGAATTGTGTTACTGGTTAATAGGGACTAAGAAAGTATTTTACCCTTTACGGTCAGCGAGGCAGTAGACTGATGATCTCCACATACACAAGTATACTCCCCTGTATCCTGCAGATCTAAATGGCTGATAACCAGCTCAGCCACAAGATCTGCTTGAATAATTGTGTATTTGCCACTTGTCATTAGAGTCCTGTTGCCCCTCCTCCACTCTAGAGGTGCATTAGCTTTGGTCAACTCACAATGCAGAGTGACCGATTCTCCTTCAACACCTTCTTTGCTCCTTAGTTGATTCTTAAACGCTGGAGGCAGAGCTGATATAGAATTAACAGGAAGTGAATATAGAATTACTGCTAAAATCTAAAACATTTTCCAAACAGCAAATAAAAATATTGTGAAGACAAATACCAATAAATTAAGGCTCACTTTTCTTTATCTCTTCGAAATATTTAGGCAAACGGTGCAAAAAGTATTGCTAAAATCCAAAGATGGTGCAACAACAGAATTATAAGGGTTTCTTTTTATAGAACATTCCAATGTAAACTATAGCAGAGTCTTTTAACCCAGAATAGTTTGCTAAGCATGTTTGCTCAAGCTAGAACGTCATGTGTGTACTATTCAGTAGTTTAGAATGCTCTGATTTTGGAAGCTACTGTGCACTTCCAAGATGTTTTTGGTATTTTAAAAAAGGCAATGCAGCCTTTTTAAGAGCAAATGTATTACAAAGTTGCTTAGCAAATTGCTCTGGAATGCCCCTTTAACTTAGTAATTTGGACATGTAGATATAGTAATATGAAGAGTTGTATACAGTACTGCGTTAACACAGTAATAAACCACAGCATCTAAAATACGCTAGAAATCCTAACACAATCCGTGCAGAAGTTCTATAGACAGTAGTTGTGACGGCAATTCACTTTTTTGTGGGGAGTTATACAAGGTGCACTGTTAACGTATATACATTAGTACTAAATTATGTACAGCAGAATAGTGAATTTTTAAATAATAAGTTGAAAGAATTGCATACATAAATAAGTGTATTAATCTGCAAATAGCGGTGCTGACCTCCCCAGGGGTCAGTTTGTGAAGTCTCTAACACCCGATAACCTGGAAGTAGAAGAACCCATAATGGTGTAATAGGTTATACACAGAACAATCTCCTTCCTGCTCGTTGCCAGGGGCTGTGTCGGCTCAGGATGCATGCGGCACTGACGTCATCGCCGCACGCTCCTGATGCTGCTGGGAGCTCTCTGGCACGAATCCTGTGCCTATTTAAACCCTGCACTAACGATCTGTCACTGCCCAAGTATAGGTGTTACTCTGTGTGCTCCTGGGTGTGACAGATCGTTCTATACCACTGCTGCTGAACTCTGCCTGTCTGACTACTCTGCCTGTTTAACCCCTAAGTTGCTGGACTGATATATTGTTGCCAAACCCTGCCTGACTTGACCATTCTAGTGGTGTGCCCTTGGACTGCTTTACTGTTGCCGAACCCTGCCTGCCTTGACCATTCTAGTGGTGTGCCCTTGGACTGCTTTATTGTTGCCGAACCCTGCCTGTCTTGACCATTCTAGTGGTGTGTCCTTGGACTGCTCTGCCTTTGCTGCTGGGGACCGTCCTGCCTGTGGTGAGTGCCGCTCTCCTCATCTTACTAACTTTCTCTGCTCTGGGATATTCCCTATCATTCTGGCTTGACGCCGGGATAACAAGACTACTGGCCGAGTTCGGTCTAATAGAGGAGTATCCCACGAGCATTACATTATACTTGGGCCATGCAGCCAGATGAGGTGGCACAAGCTGTTTATCTTCAGGGACAGATGTTCGGAACCCATACCACACAGTTGCAGAATATGGATTCCAAGCTAGAAGCTATTACCGTTCAGCTCTCCTTACTAGTTGCAGCGAGGGATGCCGCTCCTGTTGTTACACCACCAGTCCCTACTCCCAGTACTGTGACTTCTTCCTCTGCTTCTGGAAGTATACCCCGGATACCCTTACCTGACAAGTATGAAGGTACTACTGATTGCAGGGGCTTTCTAAACCAATGCAGGCTGCACTTCCACAACGATCCTCACACCTTTCAGTCTCATCAGTCAAGGGTGACCTTTATCATTTCTTTGCTAAAGGACAAGGCCTTAGCCTGGGTCTCCCCTCTTTTGGAACAGAACGCTACACTCCTGCATGATGCTGATGAGTTCATATCTGCTTTGTCTTCTGTGTTTGGGACTTCTGGCCGTACCTCTGCTGCAGAATATCCTCTCCTGGATCTCCGACAGGGTAATAAAACTGTGGCACAATTTGCCGTCGAGTTCCACACCTTGGCACTTTGATGCACCTGGGATGGCAGTGCTCTCAAGGCAGCTTTTAGGAGAGGTCTCCATGAATGCATCAAAGATGAACTCACTTATCGTGATATACCTTCTTCTTTGGATGACTTTATAGCGCTTTGTATCAATCTGGACTCTCGCTTTCAGGAAAGGCAAGCAGAGAGAGACAGAACAAGGAGGGTCCTTCCCTCCCGTCCTCCTATTCGCCCAGTTTCGTCAGCATCCGCTACCCCTTCAGCAGCTCCAGTTACCTCGGTGGAGGAACCCATGGATCTCTCCTCCTTCAAACCCTCAGAGTCTGAAACGCAGAGAAGAAGGAGACTGAGGCTATGTTTTTATTGTGGATCTAACACCCACCAACTAAAGGACTGTGATGTTCGGCCAGGAAAAGCCAATGCTTAGAAGATAACACTGGGGTACCTCTAAGCATGGTCTCAACTAAATCCCCTCACTCTTCTCGGATCCTGGTACCTGTTACCCTTACCTTCCTTCAGAATACAGTCCACACTCAAGCCTTCATTGATTAAGGGGCAGCTGGAAACTTCCTGGATCACCGTTTCATGATTCAAGCTGGTTTGCCTCTTCTACAGAAAAGACATTGTCTCAAAATAACTACCCTGGATGGCACCCCCCTTGGCTCGGGCCTGATTCATTTCGAATCAGCACCCCTGACCCTGACTGTGGGAGTCCTCCACACTGAACAGCTGCAGTTTGAGGTTATTCATTCCCCAGCACAGCCTGTCAACCTTGGTCTTCCTTGGCTTCGGGTACACAATCCACGGTTCGATTGGACTGAGGGACAACTGGCCTCCTGGGGCACCTCCTGTTTCCACTCCTGCCTTGCTAAAGTCATTCCTCTGACCCGTATTCCCATAGCCACTATACAGACTCCTCCAAACCTTCCCTCAGTATATGCAGACTTCACTGATGTGTTTGAGAAAAAAGCAGCCGACGTGCATGGATCCTGCTAAACTCACCGCGGTACTAGAGTGGCCTCAACCTACCTCTTTAAAGGAATTGCAGAGGTTTTTGGGTTTCTCCAATTATTACCGCAAGTTTATAAAGAACTTTTCTCAAACAGTAGCTCCTCTCACTGAATTAACAAAACGGAACAAGGACTGTAAACATTGGCCTCCTGAGGCCGTTAATGCCTTCTCTTGCCTGAAAAAAACTTTCTGTTCAGTTCCTGTGCTCCGCCATCCTGATCTTGACCTACAGTTTACTTTAGAGGTTGATGCCTCCGAGATAGGGGCTGGAGCTGTTCTCACCCAAAGGGACCCTTTGACTTCCAAGTCACACCCTGTAGCCTTTTACTCTAAACGCTTTACCCCTGCTGAGAGGAACTATGATGTTGGTAATCGTGAACTCCTAGCCATTAAGATGGCCTTAACTGAATGGCGTCATTGGTTAGAGGGCACCGACAATCCTATTCAGATTCTCACCGACCATAAGAATCTGACTTACCTAGATACTGCTCACCGACTCAATCCTCGACAGGCCAGGTGGGCCTTGTTTTTTTCTCGTTTTAACTTTGTGGTCTCTTATCTTCCTGGGACCAAGAACAAGAAGGCGGACTCCCTTTCCCGTCAGTTCCCTCATTCAAGTGATTCCTCAGAAGCTTCTACTGAATATATCATACCCCCCTCCTGTGTGGTTGCTCAACTCAATACTACCCTTCTGCAGAGACTGCAACATACTCAGTCTAGTAAACCTCCTGGAGCCCCCATGTCCTCCGATATCCTCTTTGTACTCCGGAATCTATGTATCCCTGTGTTAGCCTGGTCTCATGATAGCAAACTCTCAGAACATTCTGGTTCGACTAGGACTTTCAAGCGTCTTTTCCAACATGTTTGGTGGCCTACTATGAAGTCTGATGCACAGGATTATGTCAAAGCCTGCACAACTTGTGCTGCCAATAAGACTCCCCGATCTTTGCCTCCTGGGTTGCTCCAACCATTGTCCATTCCCAAACAACCATGGATACATATAACAATGGACTTCATTGTGTATCTTCCTTCTTCTGACCACCATACAGTCATCTGGGTTGTGGCAGACCGCTTTTCCAGACTGGCTCATTTCGTACCACTAACCAAACTACCTAATGCTCAAGAATTATCGTCCCTTTTTCTCTTGCATGTGGTACAACTTTATGGCATTCCTGTGAACATTGTTTCGACAGAGGTTCACAGTTTATCTCTGCCTTTTGGAGGGCCTTTTGTAAATCGATTGGAACCACGGTTTCCTTGTCTTCTGGCTACCATCCACAAACCAATGGACTAACTGAGAGAGCAAACAGGATCTTGAAGCCTACCTTAGAGCCTTTGTCAATGCTAGTCATATCAACTGGTCTGAGTTGCTACCCCTAGATGAGCTGGCAAGAAACACTCATTGGCACTCTTCCCTTAAATGTTCTCCATTTCAAGTCGCAGCAGGATATCAACCTCGTGTGTTCCCTCTCTTAACTCAGTCCACTGGGGTCCCTGCCGCAGACCAACACGTCACTGGACTCACCACTCATTGGCAACGTATTCGCTCTCAGCTACGTTCAGCTGTCTCTAGATATAAGAAGTTCACTGATTGTCATATGACTTCTGTATGTGCCATTCCAG
The DNA here is from genome assembly GCF_027579735.1 of Bombina bombina. Classification (NCBI taxonomy): domain Eukaryota; kingdom Metazoa; phylum Chordata; class Amphibia; order Anura; family Bombinatoridae; genus Bombina; species Bombina bombina. The sequence goes on along the minus strand of NC_069503.1, from coordinate 161,649,638 downwards.
TGGGTGAACGTGTTTGGATATCTACTTGACACATGCGTCTACGTCAACCCTGTCACAAATTGGGGCCCAGATTTATCAGCCCTTACAAGGTCCTGAAAAGACTGTCTCCTGTTGCCTACAAAGAGGCCTTTCCAAAACCCCTACGCATACATCCAGTCTTCCAATTCTCACTGCTTAAACCATACATCAAGAATAGATATACCCGGCTCCGAGCTCCTCCTCCTCCACTCCTGGTCCGTGGGGACCCCGAATATGAGGTAGCTAAGATCCTGGACTCTAGATACAGGCGCAGACAATTGCAATGCCTGGTACATTGGAAGGGTTACTCCCTGGCAGATCGTTCCTGGGTCCCTGCCCGTGATGTGCCATCTCTGGTCTCCAACTTCCATGCTTCTCATCCTTTGAGGCCGACTCTGGTTCCCTGAGGGAACCCTTGTGGCGGGGGCTATGTCACACCACGCCACTCTAGCCGTTGCTAGGGGCTCGGTGTCTCCTTCCTGCTCGTTGCCAGGGGCAGTGTCGGCTCAGGATGCATGCGGCGCTGACGTCATCGCCGCACGCTCCTGATGCTGCTGGGAGCTCTCTGGCGCGAATCCTGCACCTATTTAAACCCTATTTAAACCCTGCACTAACGACAGATCGTTCTATACCACTGCTGCTGAGCTCTGCCTGTCTAACTACTCTGCCTGTTTAACCCCTAAATTGCTGGACTGATATATTGCTGCCAAACCCTGCCTGCCTTGACCATTCTAGTGGTATGCCCTTAGACTGCTTTACTGTTGCCGAACCCTACCTGCCTTGACCATTCTAGTGGTGTGCCCTTGGACTGCTTTACTGTTGCCGAACCCTACCTGCCTTGACCATTCTAGTGGTGTGTCCTTGGACTGCTCTGCCGTTGCCGCTGGGGACCGTCCTGCCTGTGGTGAGTGTCGCTCTCCTCATCTTACTAACTTTCTCTGCTCTGGGATATTCCCTATATCATTCCAGCTCGACGCCGGGATAACAAGACTACTGGCCGAGTTCGGTCTGATAGAGGAGTATCCCACGAGCATTACACACAGACAGGAATAAAATCTTGAGAGCTTTTTATCCTTTAAATGTAAAGTTGTTTTTTATAAACTGTAAGATGTTTTACTATCTCTTTAATTAATGACTGTATGCTGTAGCTTTTGGGCCCATGATCCAATGCTGTGTTATTAAAGCAAGTGGGAAGCATCACCTCAGAACAATTACCAGTAGTGGATGTTCTGTGGGCTTTTGTACTACAATCAGTACGTGCTCATGACTGCCACTTAACAAATCACTGATATCAGGAAAACATTCACATAGTCCCATGCCATTTAAACACAAGAGTAAGCTTTATGACATGATATTATTCTCTAGAATCTCCTACAATGCCAGCTGCAGTCAGTTACATAATTTCTAATAAATCTAGACTACAGTAAGAGTGTTCCGTGTGGGGTTTGCCCCAAGTGCCCTGAGATGTAAGATTAGCTGCCAATTCTACAACACTGAAGATTCCAGTTCCTTAAAAAATCATACAGGGCAAGATGATCTAAAGTTCTCTACTGTCGCAAAATCTAAGTACGGCCAGGTCCAAAAATAGATTTAGAAATGCGAGTTTTAGCCTTGGGGTTAAGAAGAGACTCATACATTGCAATATAACTCTGAAAAAATTAAAAAGAAGGTTTTGTGTGCATTATCTCTATGCAGGCGACCAGACATCCTACAAACCAGTGGTTTAACTGACAATTATGAGTCTTACTTAATATTTATTTTTATTTTATTTTTTTAATTTGAGGTTTAATACAAGGCATACAAATATCATAAGACAGTAGGGTATAAAGATAGTACAATACATGCAGCAAAAAAAGGAAAACTCATACTCTACTAATTTCTCCTAAACTTATTGAATGCGTGATATCCCTCATGTCAAACCTTTGCTATGTTGGCAGGATAAGTAAAAATACAGAATACCACTCAAACCTATTATGCAAATAATGAGAAAATATTAAGATATGAACTGTATAGTACCATAGAGAGTATATAGTAAAATATACTCACAACTCGTAATCAGTGGTTATATTACGGGCTAACGTGTTACCAAACAAGGTGTGAATTATTGCATAATATATATCAGCTAGGTTCCTGAGTACAGTAATACCTGGCTTATAAATGTGTGTCCCAAGTCCTGACATTTTAAGGTCTTGAGAAGAGTGTAGATCCTTTAGGCAAAGTTGGGACCTAGCGATACCACTGGGAACCATTTTTAGTGATGGGGCAGTCAATTGAGTGCCAAAATAAAGACTACTATGATATATAATAGGGATCTGTATGTGTATTGTAATGCTCCCTAATAAACAAGTTTTGAAGTAAGCCACTAAACTCTGCTGACCAACTATAGCTAATACCATTTCAATATTAGAGATATATCTATGCAAATGAAACAGTACCCTATTTCAGTTCAGGAAAGCAATAATGACATATAGCAGATAGAAAGTCTCATATCAGTGGGGGGACATATTTAAAGTGTCTTAGATGAGGACTTACGGTTCACCAATGTGTAGGATTAAGGGAAGTAGGTTTAAGACTGCTGACAGGATAAATATTTTAAATGTACTGCTGGATTAGACTTGCAGGATAAGGGATTGTCCAAATCAGACTCTTCAAGGGTCTCTTAGTTAACGGCTCCAGCATTAGATAACAAGCGTGAAAATATTATGGAGGAATGTCATCGTGTAAAGTAAAACAAATAGGCTAGCTGTAACGATAAGCTCCGGGTGTCTCAGGCCCATCATACTGTAACAGAGCACTACGATCCAACGTGCAAGAGCCGGTCAGCCCTCCTATTTGCAAGCTGGACAAAGTGAAGACCCGTAAGATGTGACTGCCACCTCTCAAGTGTAATTCAGCGTTCTAAAGAGTGGAGCAGGCACACACCTCCGGGATCCCAGCAGGACATCGGTGAAATCTGCATCCATATCAGTTCAGACCACCATGTGGGCAAGGTCTGTATCCCCCAATCTTCAGGGTCTAGGAAGGAGAATCCATCTAGCGTAGTCAGAATAGAGAGCATAATGCTCCATATCCTGGATGGGAATGAAATCACGGCCCTATGTCTCTCGCCTAGCAAGGTGGTCTCTGGGGCATGAGGCCTCAAATATGGTAGGTGCCGTTGCCAGCAGTTATATTCCAGTATCCATCTTGAATATCCCAAACATGTGCGTGCAGAGGTGGAGCACAAAATTTTCATTCTGGATCCTCCGGTTCTGGGTATAGGTAAGGAATGGTAATTAGCTTCAGTCCCACCCTGTGGCAGAGCAAAATCTGGGGCTGTAAAGGCGGTAGATGCCTCTCTCTGCTCTCCCAGGGCATCGCCGTTGGTCATCTGTATACTATAAAGGGAGGCAGTCTCAATAGTGTCCAGAGTATCTGATTTCCCCAGATCAGCATCCAGCCCGTATTTACATTGCTGCCATCTGCACATGTTGAGCGGGCTACATTAGAAGTTACACTCTGGGTAGTGACATTAGCTATCAGCGGGGGGATAGATGTATGTGGGTTTTCCTGGCTGGGTGAACTGGTAAAGTCGCTAAAGCACTTATCAAATTGTAGATGGAGGCTTTGAAAGTGTTCATCTAGCATACGCTGGGTTTCTTCCAAAATCTGTGACTCCATTTGTAGGTGAAGTTGTCCAGTTGCAATTGAACTGGTTTGTTAACCCAGGGACCTGGGGGGGGGTAAATATGCGGTAGATTTGATTACACCAACAGTCAGTCAGTAGAGGCCTCACAACCTCGTGGCTAGTCGTAATGCAATCAGCTGAGGAACATAGGTAGATCCGTTTTGTGTCAGAAATCTTCAGATTCCCCTTGAACAACACAAGATAAAATGGCCTATGTTTTTCAAGAAAAAAGTTAAGTGGAAGTCAATAATTAACTTCAAAATACTAGGTTAACAGCAGGAGCTCTTACCAAATACGTCCTACCGCAACAACTATAGGCTCCGCCCCTACTTAATATTTTTGATGGACAATATTCAAGTACATTTGTAACCAAACGTAGAGGAAACTGGACTACTGTTCAAATAAAAAAAATACTATCCTAATATTGCCAATGAAATACCAGTGGCACCAAACAGTACATTTTTCTCTTTTGACTAATAAAACAATTTTTATGAAAATAGATAACAATTTTCACCTATTTTTGCTAGATTTGTGATTCCCATGCTCATTTATTGTCTAACACCTAGATTACAAGTTTTGCGCTATAGAGGGTGCGAAACACCATAGCACTGCCATTACGAGTTTTGGAAAAGCCGCCTTGTGCGTGCGATATGGTTGCAATGAGCTCCATATTGCACAAAATCCAAGCACTGCTTTGACGTGCTCGTGCATGCTTTCCCCATAAACATCAACTGGGGAGAAAGTGTTAGAAAAAAAACTAACACCTGCGATCGCGGAATGAAAAACGCAACCCCATTGATGTCTATGGAAAAAAAAAATTACATTTAAACCTAACACCCTAATATAAACCCCACGTCTAAACACTCCTAATCCGCTGCCCCCGACATCACTGACACCTACATAAACTTATTAACCCCTAATCTGCCGCCCCTGACATCGCTGCCACTAATAACATTTATTAATCTCTATTACGCCGCTCCCCGACATCGCCGCCACTAAATAAAGTTACTGAAATTCTATTGGCTATTCAATTCAGCCAATAGAAATTCAGTAGCTCTCATCCTATTGGCTGATTTGAACAGCCAATAGGATTTCAGTAGCTCTCATCCTATTGGCCGATTTGAATTTCCAAAATCAAATCAGCTAATAGGAATGCAAGGGACTCCATTTTGAAAAGGCTCCCTTGCATTGAAGACTCAGTATACGGCGGCGACCGTATGAAGAGGATGCTCCACACCAGATGTCTTTAGGAAGGAGCCGTTCTGCGCCACCAGGATGATGATAGAAGATGATGCCTGGATGGATGAAGACCTCGCCGCATGGATGAAGACTTCTTGCCGCCTGGATGAGGATTGATGTCTGGATTTCAAAAACTAAGTGGATTGTCGGGGGTTAGTGGGTTTTTTTGCGAGGTTTTTTTTTTAAGATTAGGGTTTGGGCTTTTCTTAAAAGAGCTGAATGCCCTTTTAAGGGCAATGCCCATACAAATGCCCTTTTCAGGGCAATGGGTTAGGTTTTTTTATTTTGAGGGGTTGGTTGGGTGGTGGGTTTTACTGTTGGCGGTCTTTGTATTTTTTTCAGGGAAAAGAGCTGATTTCTTTAAGCTCTTTTAAGGGCTATTGGTAGTTTATTGTAGGCTAGGGTTTTTTTTTTATTTTGGGGGGCTTTTTTATTTTGATTGGGCTATTAGATTACATGTAATTGTTTTTATTTTGGATAATTTCGTTTTATTTTTCGTAATTTAGTATTTTTGTATTTTTTGTAATTTAGTATTTTTTTATTTTTTGTAATTTAGATTTTTTTATTTTTTGTAACTGTAGATTTTTTTTGTAGTAGTGTTAGTTTTTTTTAATGAGTAATTTAATTGATAGTTATTTTAACTTTAGTATAATAGTAATGTTAGTTTAATTTATAGTTTAAACTTAGGTTTTTTTAATTTCCCAGGTAAGTTTTTTTTTTTTTTTTTTTAAGATAGGGATCTTTTAATTTAAAGTTAGGGGTTCTTAGGTTTAGGGGTTAATAGTTTAATTTAGTTTTTTTGCAATGTAGGGGGCTGTCGGTTTAGGAGTTAATAGGTTTATTTATTGGTATTAATGTGGGAGGCCAGAGGTTCAGGGGTTAATAATATCTTTATTATAGTTTGGGCAATGTTGGGGTGCGGGGCAATAGAGGTTAATAACTTTATTATAGTGGTGACAATGTCGGCGAGCGGCGGAATAGGGGTTCATAAATTTTAATAGTGGTGGTGATGTCGGGAGCAGCAGATTAGGGGTTAATAACTTTAAAATAGTGTTTGCTATGCGGGAGGCCTCGGTTTAGGGATTAATAGGTAGTTTATGGATGTTAGTGTACTTTGTAACAGTTTAGTTATGAGTTTTGTGTAACAGATTTGTTGCACAAAACTCATAACTACTGGTCTCAGATTGCGAAACGGATCTTGTCGGTATAGGCTGGAATGCAAGCTTTTTAGCCTCACCGCAAAGCTTGCAATGGCAGCGCTATGGAAATCCCAAGCAAAAACGTCATTTTTACGAGTGCGGGATTGACGTTGCGTTACAGGTTAAAAGTCTTGCGGTACAGCTATACCGACAAGACTCGTAAGGGCTGAGTTGCTGTTTTAACGCTGAAATGGCCATTTTTTTCAGCGTTAAAACACAAAGGCAAAACTCGTAATCTAGGTGTGTGTGACTAAAAACACGCTCATTTAATGTAAACTGCAAATATTTATAAGACTGAAACAAAAAGCATTCTATTGAATAATTCTAGCTGGATATAACTTTAGATGCCCTTTACAGAACATAGCAATCTCAAAGATTTCTTCTTTAAGGGATTTCTTGCAGCTATATATGCATAGCCCAAAGTTGAGTTAAAGAGGGATGAAGCCTCTTTATGCAGTGAATTCCAAAGACAATTTTGAAACTCCAGTGCAAAACTGGAAACTGTATTTGATATAATTATTGTGTTAATGTGTCTAAAACATAACTCATGTTAATAATATGTCTTAGTAAACTGAATAACATTTTGTGAATCTAAAATATGAAATAGATCATGTTCTAAACAAAACCACTTGAGAGCATAATACATTTGTGCATTTGGTTTATCATCATGTCTGTTTCCTTGGGAAATGTAACTATATTAAAAAGAAAAACTGTTAAAACAAGATGTTTTGCTAAAAGTGAAAAACGGCGTGCAAGGTATCAATAGGCATTCAGTGGGACATGAGGTGCTCAATACATAACGCTCAGTTTACGCTGTTAAAAAAGATGAAAACATCAAAATGGATGATAAAAAGATATTATGATGATAAACATGCCAGTTGGAGGTAGACTGTGGTTATAGGCCGAACATGGTGAATGTTAATTATGGAAGGTTTTGGAAGGTGATCTGATAACAGAAGCTTAAACATGGCCAAGGATAATTTACCGTTCACTTTAATGGAGGCCGTCGTTTGATGATCTCCACATACACAACTGTACTCCCCTGCGTCTTGTAGATTTAAATTATTGATAACCATCCGAGCAATAAGGAGATCCTGAGTTATCCTGTATTTGTCACTCGGTTTAAGATTTTGATGTCCTTTTTTCCACTCAACAGAAGCATTAGGCTTTGTCAGTTCACAACGCAAAGTAACAGATTCTCCTTCCAAAGCCTCCTTGCTAATTAATTCTTCTTTAAAATGTGGGGGCAAAGCTGGCAGAGTGTAGAAAGCAGAAAATGTTAATTGTTCTGTGCCACAAAACAATCTTGATGTTTTTCCTGTTTTAGTTCACCTTTTTTTTAAAAGTTAAGTGATTCAAGATTGATCATTGTATGACACAACTGGCTGCACATCTACACAAATTCAATTATATTTGTCCACAGTAGCATGGGGATTCTGGGTAAAAAATACAAAACTTCAAAGTGCCTCAAACATTTGCTTCAAACCTCTGTTTTAAAACATTTAAGCAACATATTAGAGAACACCAGTAGGTTAAAGAAACCCCTATAAAGAATACACATATAGCACTCAAGAGTTATATTTGGTATAGGTTCATATTATTAATACCACTTCTCAGTTAGAAATAGAGTGGAGATTACTTTGTTTAAAATTTAATTTTTATTGATTGTTACAACTTTAAAATAAAGGGAAAAAATTAACTTAAAAACACACACAAATAACTGAATTTGTTGGGATCCCTATGTCCGTCTATGTTGAAATTGAGTGTATATTGATCACTGGGGGTGATCTCACAATGTGAGACAAGTTGCAGGTTGGAGAAGATAGTCAAATAAATTTGGTTGTCACTGTATACACTGCTGATATGTAAATTAATAGTCTGCAGATTATTGCAGTGCTAGTTTGTATTTCAGCAGATTAAGAGGTCTATTTATCAAATGTCTGTCGGACCTAATCCGACAGTGCGGATCAAGTCCGACAGACATCGCTGAATGCGGAAAGCAATACGCTCTCCGTATTCAGCATTGCAGACTCGCGGCCAATCCAGCAGGGGGTGTCAATCAACCCGATCGTACTCGATCGGGTTGAATTGTGGCGATCTCTGTCCGCCTGTTCAGAGACCGTTGCTTCATAACTGCTGTTTCTGGCGAGTCTGAAGACTCGCCAGAAACACGAGCCCTCGAGCTCCGTTCTGAGCTTGATAAATGGGCCTCATAGTGTTTGTGATTTAACATTGTATTATCAGTCACTGGATATTATCTTTCTGGTTCATAAAATGTATCAGTTGCCAGTCTTATTTGGTAGATTCAATTCATATACAAGGAAATGGACACATATAGGCAAGCAACGAATATGTTTGTAATTGTTGCTGTTGTAACAATATCAGTCACGCTATTAGATCAGATTAATATCCTATATGTGTACCCCCTATTATATGTAACGGTATGTTGCTCACCCTGAAGGTGTATTTGCAAAAAGGGTTACACTTAGTAATTAAATATTGCAGATATTAAACCAAAATAATTAGTAGCCATGACTTCAATGAGCTGTGAATGTTGTATGCAAATAAGGCATAGTTTGACACATCATTGTGCTCTGTTACTAAGATAACATTACCAGGTTTAAGATAGCTTAGCTGAAAAAGGTTTGTGTTTAGTAAGCTTAATTAATGTAAGACTAGTGTTTGCAAGTTTGCACTATTATTTAAATAGGAATCCTCCAGTCAGGCTGTTCAAACAAATCGTTATTAAATGATCGAATGCTACATAAGCTCCACTCTATGTGGATAAAGTAATTCACTGTATAAGTGATTATATGTTCTTGTGACTATTGAAACCTCATATATTATGTGACTGCGGTACTTAACTCAAATCTCACCCAAAGATTAACACTACATTCCTAGTCTGCATAATATATCTGGTTGTGAAACCAACAAAACAGTAAAAGCGGCAAGTTAAAATACAGGAGTTCCCATATAAGACTGGTAACTGATACATTTTATGAACAAGAAAGATAATATCCAGTGACTGATAATACAATGTTAAATTCGGATTATCCTAAGTTATGAAGGTATAATCTAGATTTTATTAAAGACACAGAGACGAGTATTTTGCATTCTCTCTCTTTACTACTCAAATGCAGTTTTTTAAAGTATACATAAACATACAATAAACTGTCAAAATTTTGAAAATGAGACAGTAAAACAAATAACATATCAGTGACCAATGAAATTAGAGAACTGATTAAACTAAAACCACATAGCCAATCAGGTTAGTAATGAATCCTATAAACTGTCCAATATACAGTAAGATATCCTCTTTCTTTGTAACTGTAGAAGGAAACAAGAAGTCCATAATGAGGAAGTAGTTCCAGACGAGAAGACAGCAGACAACCATGAAGAGAAGAACTTTGAATTGAAGAATCATCCATGAAGAAAACTCCATCTTATCAGGAAAGAATGAAAATCCTCTTGAAGACTGTATAGAATGAGGAAAACTTTCTTGAAGTTTCGTCTCTTCACAGAGATGAGATGGAGCAAAACCACTTAGGATAATATCTTTATAGTTGATTGGTAACTGAAATAAATATACAAGATATGTTAGTAATAAGATAAAACAAATAAGGGTGGGAACAAAACCATATAATAATATAATCAGAGGAGGGAAAATACTCGTCTCTGTGTCTTTAATAAAATCTAGATTATACCTTCATAACTTAGGATAATCCGAATTTTATTACAAGACCAGAGACTCATATTTTGCTAGTTTAAAGCAACTAACAAAATAAATTAAGCGAGGCGTGTTCAATGGGTTTAAAGTAAAATTGTTTAAAAATAGAATCAGAAGACCAGTCAGCTGCATCCAAGATTTGTTGAAGGGTGGCAGCTTTCAAAAATGCTTTAGAAGCGGCTGATCCTCTAACAGAGTGAGCGGAAAAAGAAACATCAATACCTGCTTCACTCATAACCCATTTAACCCACCTGGCTATAGAAGTAGAGGATACAGGATAATGAGGAGGAATAAAAGATAACAAAAGTTGATTGGAAGTAGGAATACGAAAAGAAGAAGTTCTGCGTTCATACTCTTTGAGACATACAACCACACAGAGAAGAGGTTCAGAAGGTAAGTAAGGATAGAATATTGAGGTTGAAAAAGATTTAGTTCTTTTAGATATGAAGAAAGTAACACCTTCAGGGGTAAAACGTTTAGAATTAAAATCTAAAGCTCTAACATCAGAAACTCTACGAAAAGAAATTAAACATAAAAGGGTAGCCAATTTAGAGGTAAGTTGTTTCAATGATAAAAATTCATTAGAAGGCCAAGATTTAAAAAGAGAAAAAATAAGATCAACATCCCAAAAAGAAGAATATTTAGGAGTCGGAGGTCTTTTGAGTTTGATTGCTTTCATTAATTTACAAATTAAAGGATGTTGACCTACAGGAAAATTATTTATAAAAGAATGTTTAGCCGAAATGGCAGATCTAGAAACGTTGATGGTTCTGTAAGCTAAACCTGAATCAAAAAGTGAAGTTAGGAAATTAATGATGTAGATTATATCTGTTGAAAGGGGATCCAAACTTCTTTCCACGCACCAGCCAGACCATCTGGTCCATGCGGAAAAATAGCATTTTTTGGTCCCGGGGGCCAATGAGTCTGCGAGAAGTTCTTGAGCTTGTTGTGATAAACCTTGGGGAAATGAAGATTGCCCGAAATTGACCATGCTATGAGACGAAGAGATCCTTGAAGAATAAGTTCGTGAGGAAGACCTTCTGGATCTGACAAGAGAAGCGGAAAAACCGGAAGAAGAAGAGGATGGTTGACAGATAATTCTAGAAGAGATGGGTACCAGGGTTGAGATGGCCAAAGGGGAGTGATTAGGAGAATTGAAAGAAGATCCCGACGGACTACTGATATGGTTCTCTGAATCATGGAGAATGGTGGAAACGCATAAGCTGTCTGGAGAGGCCAGGGGTGGAGAAATGCATCGATCGCCAATGCCTCTGGATCTGGACGCCAACTGAAATAAGGACAAATCTGATGATTCAGTCTCGAAGCAAACAGATCCATTGAAAAAGGACCTCTGAGAGATTGAAGCGAAAGAAAAACTTGGTGATGAAGTTTCCAATCGCTTGAATCTGTCAGATATCGAGATCCCCAATCCGCCGCTATATTGGATAAACCTGGAATGTATTCCGCTTTTACAGAAATATTTCTGTCCAAGCAAAGATGAATGAATTCTTTCGTAATAATTGACAAATCCCTCGATTTTGTACCACCGAGGCGATTCAAATAGCGAACTGCAGAAATATTGTCCATTCTGAGTAAAATGGACACAGGAGAAGAACCTTTGACAAAACTCTTGACTGCAAAAGAGCCTGCCAAAAGTTCTAAGCAATTGATGTGAAAACGCTTTTCTTCTGAAGACCATTTTCCTCCTGTGATTGAGGGACCACAACGAGCGCCCCAACCCGAGCGACTGGCATCGGATTCTATGATAAGATCTGGAGATTTTCCGAAAATGGCTCTCCCGTTCCAAGCTTCTATATGGGATAGCCACCATAAAAGTTCCTCTTTGGCTTCTGAAGAAAGAGGGATTTGATGGGAATATGAAAGACCTTTTTGGAGATGAAAAATTTTTAAACGTTGAAGTTCCCTGTAATGAAGAGGAGCAGGGAAAATAGCCTGAATAGAGGATGAAAGTAACCCAACTATTCTGGCTATAGTCCTGATGGGAACCAATGGTAAAGAAAGGGTTCTTGAAATCTCTTTCTTGATATTCACAATTTTTTCTCTGGGAAGACTTAATGTAGCTTTCGAAGTGTCTATTTTGAAACCTAAAAAGGTTAGAGATTTGGTTGGAAGAAGAACAGATTTCTCTTTGTTGATCAAGAAACCTAAATTTTCTAAAATGAAAGTAGTAAGTTGGAGTTGAGACTTTAACGTGGCAGAGTTCTGATTCATAATCAAGATATCGTCTAAATAGATGATGAGTCGAACACCTCGAAGACGAAGCCAAGTAATTATAGGTTTCATTATTTTGGTAAAAATCCAAGGGGCTGAAGATAGACCGAAAGGCATGCAAGTGAAACTCCAATACTTTTCTTCCCAAACAAAAGTTAGAAATTTCCTGTGTTCTTGAGCTACAGGAACTGTCAGATAAGCATCTGTCAGATCTAATCTGACTAGAAAATCGTTGTCTAAAAGGCAATCTCTGAGCAGATGAATACCTTCCATTTTGAAATGTTGATAAGCAACAAAGGCGTTTAGAGATCTTAGATTTATAACTGGACGAAAAAGGCCGTTTTTCTTTTTTACGAGAAAAAGATTGCTGAGAAAACAATTTTGAGGATTTAAAACTTGTTCTATTGCTTGTTTTAATAAAAGGTTTGAAATTTCGTTTTGAACCAAATTTCTGTCTGAAACAGAAAACTTTATTGGAAGGGGAATAGAATTTTGAAATGGAGGAGAAATAAAATCTATAAAAAGACCTGAAACAGTTTGAAGAACCCATTGATCTGAAGTTATCATGTTCCAATTGTGTGTGAAAAGAGATAATCTGCCTCCTATTATGTTTTGGGAAGAAACCTGAGGAGGAAGAAAAAGAAGATTTACCTTGAGGTGTGCGGGATCTTTGCCTCGAACGTTGAATTCTTGGGTTCCAGAATCTTCCTCTAGATGGAAAGAAGCCTGAGGAGACTGGATTCTGAAATTGTCTCTGATTGTGAAATTGTTGAAAGGCAAATTGAGACCTGTTTGGGAATGAAGCACGGCCGGGAAAGCGGCCTCTACCTTTCCCAGCCTGCTCAGAAAAACGATCCTGGTGAAAGATCTTTTTCATTGATGTTCTCACTTTATTAAGATTGGAGAACGTATTTACATAACTATTTAACTCTTTTACAAAAGTGTCTCCAAACAAAAGGCCATTTGTATCAGAATGAATTTCGTTAATTGCAAAATCGCAAACCCTGGGGTCAATTCTTCTAAGGATATTACGTCTGCGTTCAGTGTATATCGCAGAATTGGCATTCCCTAAAAATGAGAGCATTCTCTGAAGCCATTCTCTAACGATGACTGGGTCTAAAAGAGTATTGTCATAAACAGCTTGTTCAGATAATTCAAAAAGTTTTGCTAAAGGACCAATTGTGTCAAGCATTTTATCTTGACAAATTTTCCAGGCCCTGTCCATACCTTTCTTTAATTTGAAACCTGGGGACCCTATAAATTTTAAAATCTTTGGATCTACTTCAGGGGTAATGTTTGAATTATTGGGAAGAATTGGTCTAGGACATTCAGCCCTCATTTTATTTCTAGAATCTCTTTTTAAAGGTTGGCGAAGCTGGTAATCAATAAAGTCTGCAATATCAGATGAGGGGCACCATTCTGCAGATCTAGGATGATGTAAATCATCCGCATTAAACCTAGGATTACCTAGACAATCAAAAAATTCTACTTTTTTAGACTCCAAATGTTTAGATTTTTTAAGTGATTTTTTGAATTTTTTAATCTTTGGAGAGGCCAAAGAATTTTCAGATGAGGAATGAGATAAATCATCCTCAGATTGAATTGAATTCAGAGATGAATCTGAATTAATTTCTGTATCTGAACAAATTTCACAATTATCATCATTGGCCAAAGCCTCTCCCATTAGTGACCTCTTGGGAGTAGAGGAAATAGCAGGTGTTTTTCTTCCTTTCCTGCAAGGAACAGCAGAGCCAGAAACAAGCTGGCGAGATTTCTTTACCAATTTTTTACTCGTTTTGATACCACTTGAAATTGTTCGTTTTCTTTTAGTAGCCTTTTTTGAAGAATTATCAATTAAAAATGTAATTTTTTCCAGCATAGAGTTCATGGAGGTATCAATCATTTTTTGTACACTCTCACAACTAAGTGAAGGGTTAATGTCTGAGGATTGAGACATGTTGAATAAAATATAAATAAAAATTTAAATATATAAATTTTTTATATAATAATGTTATGAATAATAAAATCTATAATGTATTAAAATAATAAATTCAACTATTTGGACTTTCTAATAAAATAATAATAAATAGAAATGACCCCAAAGTATGAAGTAAAACAAAAAAAATTGAGGGTATTTAAATGTAATGTAATTAAATCAACAGTAGATGGAGACAAAACCTTGTAAAAGTTTAAAAAGTAAGGTAAAATTAAAGAGTAAACAATCCGGATCGCAACAAAGTATTTTTTAGCCCTCACAGTAACGGCAAACAGCTGTTATAAAGAAGAGGGCGGGAAAATACGCAGCTGACAACTACGTAGGAGAAGGGAGATATTGCGCATGCGCAACAAAGCCGACAACCACAATATGGACGTCGGAGCTAGCGCAGAAGAAAGGGAAACGCCGGTACTTAAAACAGGAAGGGAAAAGGTAAACGAGCATAGAAAAGAAAAACAATGCAAGTAAATTAAAACAACCAACGAAAAAGAAATATAGAGAATAACCAACGAAATATTTATTTTAATATAAACGAAAAAGGTAAAATAAAAACGAAAAAACGAATAATAATAAATATATTATATAGAAACACTAATGAAAATAGGAAATAAAATATGATAAAAAGATACAACAAATAATGTTTATTAACACAGAGCTTAATACTTATCTTTTCCTGAGCAGTAAAAGAAAGAGGATATCTTACTGTATATTGGACAGTTTATAGGATTCATTACTAACCTGATTGGCTATGTGGTTTTAGTTTAATCAGTTCTCTAATTTCATTGGTCACTGATATGTTATTTGTTTTACTGTCTCATTTTCAAAATTTTGACAGTTTATTGTATGTTTATGTATACTTTAAAAAACTGCATTTGAGTAGTAAAGAGAGAGAATGCAAAATATGAGTCTCTGGTCTTGTAATAAAATCACAAACACTGTATCTGCTGAAATACAAAATAGCACTGCAATACTCTGCAGACTATTATTTACATATTAGCAGTGTATACAGTGACAACCAAAATTATTTGACTATCTTCTCCAACCTCCAACTTGACTCACATTGTGAGATCACCCCCAGTGATCAATATGCACTTCATTTCAATACAGGTGGACATAGGGATCCCAACAAATTCAGTTATTTGTGTGTGTTTTTAAGTTAATTTTTTCCCTTTATTTTAAAGTTGTAACAATCAATAAAAGTTAAATTTTAAACAAAGTAATCTCCACTCTATTTCTAACTGAGAAGTGGTATTAATAATATGAACCTATACCATATTAATTATATTTACTGTATATCCAAATATAACTCATGAGTGATATATGTGTAATCTTTATAGGGGTTTCTTTAACCTACTGGTATTCTCTAAAGTTAAGATAATACACAGCACCATCTAACTCAATATCTATTTTACCACATACTAGTAAGTGACCTAGATATCTGAGTTACTAAGAGTTTGAACATTTTTAAATCAGTAGTGCCATTGGTCACCCCTTTTGCATTCAAATACACAAACATATATATATGTGTGTATATACAGTATATATATATATATATATATATATATATATATATATATATATATATATATATATATATGTATATATATATGTGTATATATATATATATATACACATATATATATATATATATATATATATACTGTATATACATAATATATATAAATACACACAAACACAACACACATTACATAAAATATTGCCTTTTTAATTTAGCTCAAAGAAATGAAAAAGTGAATGACAAAATTCAGAGAGAGGATGGTTAAAAGGACATTAAGCACTAAATACATTTTATAAGCAGGGTATTGAAGTTACTTCCTGCCTCCCTCAAGTAATGGGTGCTGCCATGTTTGTAAATGAGCAGCAAGTCTCCTTCAGATACTTGCAGTGTAACCTATGGTCTAAAATGGTGGCACCCATAATTAGAGTTTTAAGGTTTGAAGTTAGTCATACTGGCAAGAGCTGTGAAGTGATGAGGAGACATTGTCCCATTAAGTGAAGCTTCTGTTTCATAATCTATACAAAATTATATGTTCCAGATTCCCAACTCAATATAATTGAAGCTTAGCTACAAGACCTCATTGTATGAGAGTGTGTTTATGACTTGTTTGAAAGCCTTGAACAAAATTAATTGAAAGGTCTCTTCAATGTTTCCTGCTTCACCAGCCATATAAGCCTCTACAGCTTTATCAGAGTCTATGTTTATATCTGCAGTGGATTTGCTAAAAAAATATATAAATTATTAAAAAGCTGCAGATAATAATAACATTGGACTGGTGACATTAGAGCGGCTGGTGTAGCTGGAAAAGCTGAAGGGAGGTCTTAGTGAATTTAGTAGCTTATATCTTTCCGGGACATATTGGTTTCTGTCAGCTCACAAAGCAATACCAGTTTAATCATCAACTACAGTTTGTCTTATGTGGTAGAAGTGCCCGTTCACGAGCGGGACACAGCCAGTGATTGGTAGGATTATGTGATTGCCATTCATGACTGGCTCACTGGAAATGTCCTATAGTCTTTGCAGTCTTAGGGGAGGATCATAATCTTGCGCTTGTTTTCAAAATCTTCAAATGCTTTTTCTGTTAGTACCCCTTAAGCAGAAAATAGCTCCCAAAAACAAAGTAATAATTTGCCTTGTTAATCTCGTGATATCTTAATAAAACAATATAGAATGGATGATATGCTTAAAGACAAACCAAATGTCAATATTGGGGTCTATCTATTACAACACAGGTTAAAGGGTCTGTATTTTAACTGATCCATTTTAATAGTATGTAGATATATTATTAGGTGATGTGTGCTATTAACCTGTTGTGTTCCACAAGTATAGTGATATGTATGTCTTTTTAAGAGATTTGAACATGGGCTGTATAATAGAGATGTGTGTTTGCTGGGTTATGGCTCTCACTCATTTTCATTAGTGTAAAAGTGCTTATTATAACTTTTATAACATTAATTAAATGACTAGGCAGCATTTGTATCTATTGATGACGTTTTTTGCTAATGTCATCCAATATAATGGTGATAATGTCTTTGCATGTTTTGAGGACGCACAAAACCAGTTTTATATTGGAAGACTTTTTGGGGTACCCGGTAATGTCTGGGGGTTATCAAGTCCTTTTAGTTGTGAAATTGAGTGAAAATAGCCTTTGAAATGTGTCAAGTAGAGGATTTGGATTGTAATCAGTAAAACAGGACTGGCACGTTAAGCAGAGGTTGTTTTTCACGTGTAAAAATAGCATCTGATAAACAATGAATACAGCTGATTGATAATTAGCAAAGAATAGATTTTGGTCAATTCCATAGATATCTAAGGTAAGTAATGTTAAAATTGTGTGCTCTAATGAAATAGGCCCAATGCTGCGGCTCTGAAAATCGCTATTTTTGTGCATTCTGTGTGCTGCATTTCAGGCAATCACAGGCTGCATGTGACTATATATAACCACTTCCTATAGGCATATTACATTTTACATTGTAACTGAAAATTGTGTGTGTGGGGGGGGGGTTCCCCGCAGAATTCAGATAAGTGACCCTACAACACGTATTACTTGATTAGTACAAAACCTTATGAATATCAGTCCCTAACTGTTCACAGCAATGGAAACACATTCTGAAGAGGTTTTACAAAGGGAAAGTCTCTCCACTGCAAAATAATGCAAAATGACAGTCTATAAGCTCTTAAAAATAAATAAAATTTCTATTCAGATCTTTAACAATGCAGTGTTTAATTGTTATCATATACTATGCTGTGGAGGTGGCTGTTAGGGCATGTGCCAGCGAAAAGCAACTGAAACTTATCATTGTATAAAATGGAGCAGTAAGTGTGTTACTAAAGAAAGCTCTTTTAGTATTGTAAATAAATTCTAGAGATGTGCTGCAAATTAAAGTTGTGATTCAAGGTTTAAGGTTAAAAAAAATAATAATAAAAAGCTTCATAAGTAAAGAAACCAAGGTGAAAACACACTAAACGAAGATAAGAGCAGCAGAATAAGATGGCTAACAAAGAAAATACGAAGACTCGGATTACGATGAAACAGACAGCGGTTAATAATCATGGAGACAATAGGACATCAAGAAGTGACACTGATATTTTACCATTCACAGTCAGTGAAGCGGTTGTCTGATGATCTCCGCACACACACGTGTATGTCCCCGAATCCTGCAGATCTAAGTTATTGATAACCAGCTCTGACTCACAAGCCTTCTGGATGATTACGTATTTGTCGCTTGGCTTTAGCGCCCTTTGTCCTTTCCTCCACTCTAGAGACGCATTGGGTTTTGTCAGCTCACAGTGTAAAGTTGCTGACTTCCCTTCAATAGCCTCCTTGTTTTGCAGTACTTCTTGAAATTGTGGTGGTAAAGCTGATATAAACCAAAGATAAGTAATATGATCCATAAACACTTTCATCCTATATTGCCATTTAAATCATCTAAATTTAACAATAGACTTAGTTGGAAAATTATTGGATGGAAGAAAGAAGTAGAAGGTTTAAAAGATGAAAAGTGACAACTGTTTAAAGGAAAATTTGGCAAGGTCAATATAAGCGATTGTTTTTATACAACTTTGTATTGCATGTGAACTTCTCTATACATTGTACATTCACTCACATCCAATGTGTATGTATAATGTGAACCCAAAACAATATAAATCTTAATTATCATTAAATTACTTATGGGGGCCTATTTATCAAGCGTCAACCGCAAATACGCTGAAATTCTGTAGCGTAATTGTGGCGAGCCTGATTCCCCTTATTTATCAAAGCCTACAGACTGGCAAAAGTAGAATTTTGTGACGTAACATACGATCCGCCGGTCTCAGTCCGACACAGATTGATGGTTACGACACTACAGATGTTCCGAATGCAAATTCGGCACTATCTGACTACTTTTTCTAGTTATCAAATTTCTACCAGGTACACTCACCACTATTCCGGCCGAGCGTACCTGGTTTTCATTCCGCTGCTCTGGAGGTCGCGGATGCCATAGGAATCAATGGGAGTCTGAAAGCAGCGAAAGCTCATGTTTGCTGCTGCCCGATATCCCATTGATTCCTATGGTATAATAAAAGTAACGTTTACACCTAACACCCTAACATAACACCCCTAATCAGCCGCCACCTACATTATACTTATTAACCCCTAATCTGCCGCCCCTACACCGCCGCCACCTAAATAAAGTTATTAAGCCCTATCCCGCCGCTCCCGGAGCCCACCGCAACTAAATAAAGTTATTAACCTGTAAACCCCTGGCCTCCCACATCACTAGCACTTACTAAACCTATTAACCCCTAAACCGCCAGCCCCCCACATCGCCATAAACTAAATTAAACTATTAACCCCTAAACCTAACAACCCGCTAACCTTACATTAAATATTAACTCATCCCTATCTTATAATAAATTTAAACTTACCTTTAGATTTAAATTAAACTATATTAAACTAATAATTAACCTACCCAAACTATTATACTAAAATTACATTAAACTATATTAAATTAATAATTAACCTACCCTAACTATTATAATAAAATTACATTAAACTATATTAAATTAATGATTAATCCAACCTAACTTTTATACTAAAATTACATAAAACTAAAAATTAAATTAAATATATTATATATTTAAACACCTAACCCTACTCAAAAAATTTAAATCTACACTACAAAATTACAAAGTTACAAAACACTAACTAAGTTACACAAAATAACAAACACTAAGTTACACAAAAAAATAAACACTAAATTACAAAAAAGAAAAAAGAAATTATCAAAGCTTTAAACTAATTACACCTAATCTAAGGGCCTTATGAAAATAAAAAAGCCCCACCAAAATAAAAAAACCCTAGCCTACAATAAACAACAAATAGCCCTTAAAAGGGCCTTTTGCGGGGCACTGCCCCAAAGTAATCAGCTCTTTTACCTGTAAAAAAAAATACAAATACCCCCCAACAGTAAAACCCACCACCCACACAACCAACCCCCCAAATATAACCCTAACTAAAAAAAAACCTAAGCTCCCCATTGCCCTGAAAAGGGCATTTGCATGGGCATTGCCCTTAAAAGGGCATTTAGCTCTTTTGCAGCCCAAAACCCTGATCTAAAAATAAAACCCACCCAATAAACCCTTAAAAAATCCTAACACTAACCCCTGAAGATCGACTTACAGTTCTGAAGATCCGACATCCATCCTCCAAGAAGCCAGGAGAAGTCTTCATCGAAGCGGCAAGAAGTCCTCCAAGAAGCCGGCCAAAGTCTTCATCCAAGCCCGCAGAAGTCTTCACCCAGATGGCATCTTCTATCTTCATCCATCCGGCTATGAGCGGGTCCATCTTCAAGACATCCGACGCGGAGCATCCTCTTCTTCCGACGGACTAACGAAGAATAAAGGTTCCTTTAAATGACATCATCCAAGATGGTGTCCATTAGATTCTGATTGGCTGATAGAATTCTATCAGCTAATCGGAATTAAGGTTGAAAAAATCCTATTGGCTGTTGCAATCAGCCAATAGGATTGAGCTCGCATTCTATTGGCTGATTGCAACAGCCAATAGGATTTTATCAACCTTAATTCCGATTGGCTGATAGAATTCTATCAGCCAATCGGAATCTAAGGGACGCCATCTTGGATGATGTCATTTAAAGGAACCTTTATTCTTTGTTAGTCCGCCGGAAGAAGAGGATGCTCGACGTCGGATATCTTGAAGATGGACCCGCTCCGCGCCGGACAGATGAAGATAGAAGATGCCGTCTGGGTCAAGACTTCTGCGGGCTTGGATGAAGACTTCAGCCGGCTTCTTGGAGGACTTCTTGCCGCTTCGATGAAGACTTCTCCCGGCTTCTTGGAGGATGGATGTCGGATCTTCAAAACTGTAAGTCGATCTTCAGGGGTTAGTGTTAGGATTTTTAAGGGTTTATTGGGTGGGTTTTCTTTTTAGATCAGGGATTTGGACTGCAAAAGAGCTAAATGCCCTTTTAAGGCCAATGCCCATCCAAATGCCCTTTTCTGGGCAATGGGGAGCTTAGGTTTTTTTAGTTAGGGTTTTATTTGGGGGGTTGGTTGTGTGGGTAGTGGGTTTTACTGTTGGGGGGTATTTGTAATTTTTTTTACAGGTAAAAGAGCGGATTACTTTGGGGCTATGCCCCACAAAAGGCTCTTTTAAGGGCTATTTGTAGTTTATTGTAGGCTAGGGTTTTTTTTTATTTTGGGGGACTTTTTTATTTTCATAGGGCCCTTAGATTAGGTGTAATTAATTTAAAGCTTTGATAATTTCTTTTTTAATTGTTTGTAACTTAGTGTTTATTTTTTTGTGTAACTTAGTGTTTGTTATTTTTTGTAACTTAGTTAGCTTTTTGTAACTTTGTAATTTTGTAGTGTAGATTTAAATTATTTGAGTAGGGTTAGGTGTTTAAATATATAATATATTTAATTTAATTTGTAGTGTTTTATTTAGTATAAAAGTTAGGTTAGATTAATTTTTATTTTAATATAGTTTAATGTAATTTTAGTTTAAAAGATAGGTTGGATTAATCATTCATTTAATATAGTTTAATGTAATTTTATTATAATAGGGTAGGTTAATTAATAGTTTAATGTAATTTTATTATAATAGTTAGGGTAGATTAATGAATAGTTTAATATAGTTTAATGTAATTTTAGTATAATAGTTAGGGTAGGTTAATTATTAGTTTAATATAGTTTAATTTAAATCTAAAGGTAAGTTTAAATTTATTATAAGATAGGGATGAGTTAATATTTAATATAAAGTTAGCGAGTTGTTAGGTTTAGGGGTTAATAGGTTAATTTAGTTTATGGCGATGTGGGGGGCTGGTGGTTTAGGGGTTAATACTTTTATTTAGTTGCGGTGGGGTCTGGGAGCAGCGGTATAGGGGTTAAACAATTTAGTATAGTGTGGGTGTTTAGTTACAGTATACAAATAAAGCTGGAAGAGCAGAGAGATCGATGACTGTTAGTTAACAACTGTCAGCTGCTCATCGCCCCGTACTTGGTGCGCGGCTTTTTGACAGCTTTTTTGTTAAATATGGAGAGCGTATTCAGGTCCGCGGCTGCGATGTTAGGCGATGTCAGGCGAGCGTATAGGTGCCGGCGAATGCAGCACAGTTGACGGGTTGATAAATAGGCCCCAAAGAATGTTGTCAATATTTTGAAATATCCTTTTGTGTCAGAAATAAACAAATGTTTAATCTTTTTTTAGCTTTACTTACACTGTTATTGTAGACTGTGTGTACTTATGTTTGTGCCTATGAGTGCAAGCGCTAGTGCATAGGTACATGCGAGGGTATTATGTAAATGTGTGTGAGCTTGTGTGTACTTTGAATATGATGCTTAATTAGCTGTGCACTAAAAAACTCACAAATCAAGAAAGCATCAGTAGTATTCTACCTATTGACAAGGATAAAAATGTCTACTTGTCCAGAGGAATAAGAATTTGCAATGGACAACTAAAAGATATGTCTTTTTCCTACCTTTAACACTAAGGGCCGATTTATCAAAGTGTAGCGGATCATGTCCGCCGCACATCGATAAATGCCAACAGCATACTCCTGAAGGTTTGTGCGGAAACAGGTGTATACAGCCTCATTTGGGCCGTGATAAATTGCCCCCAAAGTGGATTCGAAAATTTTTCCCTCTGGAATAGTAAATTTTCTTCTCTGACTAGTAAACTATTGTGATAGTTTTCATGCATATAAGATGTATGTCTGTATGTTTGAATAAAACATAAGACATTTGTCAGTAAACCCAAAAATTTGTTTCATGATGTGGATAGAACATACAATTTTAAACAACTTTCCAATTTACATCTATTATCAAATGCGCTTTGTTCTCTTGTTATCCTTTGCTGAAGGAACAGCATTGCACTACTGGAAGGTAGATGAACACATCTATTCAGCCAATCACAAGAGACGAATGTGTGCAGGCACCAATCAGCAGCTATCTCCCACTAGTGTAGGATATGTGGGTATTCATTTTCAACAAGGATTACCAAGAGTACGAAGCACATTTGAAAATAGAAGTTAATTTAAAAGTGTATTAAAATGACACACTCTATCTGAATCATGCAAGTTTAATTTTGACTTTTCTATCCCTTTAAACATATGTCTGTATGTATGTATGTATAAAACATATAAGACTTATGTATGTATGTATTAAACATATAAGATGTATGTCTCTATGTATGTTTAAAATGTATAGGACATATGTGTATGTATTTATAATATATATATAAAAGACTTATGTCTGCAGATATGTATAAAACATATGTCTATATGTTTGTATAAAATTAAATGTGTCTGTATTTATGCATAAGTCATAAATATCATCATGCTCTATCCCAGTGTTTCCCAAACCCAGTCCTCAGGACCCTTAAAGGGACACTGAACCCAATTTTTTTCTTTTATTCAGATAGAGCATGTAATTTTAAGTAACTTTCTAATTTACTCCTATTAAAAAAATGTCTTCGTTCTCTTGCTATCTTTATTTGAAAAATAAGGCATCTAAGCTTTTTTGGTTAAGAACCCTAGACAGCACTTGTGTATTAGTGGGTGAATTTATCCACCAATCAGCTAAGAACAACCCAGGTTGTTCACCAAAAATGGTCCGGCATCGAAACTTACATTCTTGCTTTTTAAATAAAAATACCAAGAGAATGAAGAACATTTTATAAAAGGAGTAAATGAGAAAGTTGCTTAAAATTGCCTGCTCTATCTGAATAACGAAATTGAAAAAAATTGGGTTCAGTGTCCCTTTAACAGGCCATATATTTATTATATCTTAACTAGAGCACAGGTGATATAACCAGTCCAACCATCAGCTGATCAGTTCACCTGTGCTCTAGTTAGGATATAATAAATATGTTACCTGTTACGGGTCCTGAGGACGGGAGTTGGGAAACACTGTCTATCCAATGAGATAGAAGTAGAAACAATGAAATATTATTATGGTTTGCATTACTCTCAGATTATACTAACATATCATTTTTACCTATAACACTAAGCATTGATGAAGTCTCGTGCTCTCCACAGACACAGACGTATTTCCCAGCATCGTCTTCAGTTACATTGGGAATGACCAACTCAGCTATTTGACCTTCCTGCCTCATTATGCAGTTTTCTGAAGCTTTAAGCAAAGTATTATGCTTTTTCCAATCCACTGTGGCAACAGGTTTGCTTAGCTCACAGTGTAGGATGAGTTTGTCTCCCTCCGTTATGGACTCATCCTTAAGCTCATGTATGAAATAAGGTGGTAGCGCTGAGAATAAAAAGATTTTGTAAAGGAATAGAAAAATACATTTCCCTTTCTGTTAAATCTGGTAAAACTTGAGTTAAAAACTGGTAAACAAATAACAAAATGCATGAATTGGTGGATTATATACTTCAAAATGTAGTTAGAATACGCGACAGATGATAGATTTACATCTGTTATGTCCAAATTACCTTCAGACAGAACAAGCAATTTTAAACAACATCTAATTTGCTTTGTTTTCTATGTATCCTTTGTTAAAAAAAAGCATATTTAGGTAGGCTCAGGAGCAGCAATAAACTACTGGAAGCTAGCTGCTGAGTGGTGGCTGCATATAAATTATTCTTGTCATTGGCTCACTCGATTTGTTTAGCTAGCTCCTAGTAGTGCACTGTTCCTCCTTCAACAAAGTATACCAAGAGAATGAAGCAAATTTGGAAACAGAGGTAGATTGAAAAGTTGTTTGAAAATGTTATGCACAACAAACAAGTTTGGGTTTTATGTCCCTTTAAAGCAGATTAAATGACTTTTTACAAACTGTATGAATATTAAAGTAATCTAAAAACTTTAAAGTGCCTTGAAAATGAATAGCTGCAAAAAAATGATTTGCATATTAAGTAATGTGCTCCCAGTTAAAGAAAATGGAAAATAATAGTTAAAATTGATGTTACCACAGAATGAAGAAGGAAGATGATAATAAATAGCTCATTTAAAATGTTACCAAGTGGATTCAGAATTTTGCCGTATTAAAAATTATAAGTAGAGATTTGTCAAATTTATACTAAATGATTTCACAATGAAAATATAATATATATATTGTTACCATTCACTATTACGACAGCCATGGTCTGTTGATCTCCGCACACGCAAGAGTATTCTCCAGTATCTTTTAATTCTAAATTGCGTATTAGCAGCTCTGCCTTGACCCCGTCCTGTCTAATGTCATATTTGTGACTTGGCTTTAGCACTTTTTGTCCCTGCTTCCACTCTACATGAGGGGCAGGCTTGTTCAGCTCACACCGTAGCGTTACCTCTCCCCCCTCCAAAGATTCCGTATTTCTCAGGTCCTCTACAAAAAGTGCTGGTATAGCTAAGGAACGCAGAAAAATATAGTGGTTATTGGTGTCATAGAAAAAAACATTTCCTAGAAGTCTTCAAACTGTAGACTGTTATCTCAAACACAAGATACTGTTCAAAAAAATATATTGATGAAAAGTCATGTTTATATATTTAAATGGAGCTTTATTAAAATTGTGTAGCATTTATAGTCTTGTGGCTATGAATTAATTTTTAATTATTTTGCAAAAGCTACATTGCGTTACATGTTCATGCAAGGCTAAAGCATTAACAGGGCTGTGTATAAATAGGCAGATATGTTGGTTTAGAATAAAATAATACAATTTAATATGAGATTCATTCTTTATACTTTACCTTTGACTGTTAGACTTGCGGTGGTCTCCTGGTCACCACAAACACATGTGTAATCTCCACTGTCCTTCAGATTAAGATCTTGGATAGTAAGCTCTGCAACTGATCCTTCAAGTTTCATTGAGTACCTGTCACCTTGCTTTAATGTCCGGTGTCCTTTCTTCCACTCTACCGCTTTCGCTGGTTTGGACAGTTCACAATGAAGAGTTGCTGTTTCTGATTCTGACGCGTCTATACTTTTCAGCTTGTCTTTGAAAAGTACAGGTAAAGCTAATGTGTGAAAAATGTACAAACATAAGTCATACAGTCCTGATAACAAGCATGTCAAAGTAAAAACAGAATTTATGCTTACCTGATAAATTGCTTTCTCCAACGGTGTGTCCGGTCCACGGCGTCATCCTTACTTGTGGGATATTCTCTTCCCCAACAGGAAATGGCAAAGAGTCCCAGCAAAGCTGGTCACATGATCCCTCCTAGGCTCCGCCCACCCCAGTCATTCGACCGATGGACAGGAGGAAATATATATAGGAGAAACCATATGATACCGTGGTGACTGTAGTTATAGAAAATAATTCATCAGACCTGATTAAAAAACCAGGGCGGGCCGTGGACCGGACACACCGTTGGAGAAAGCAATTTATCAGGTAAGCATAAATTCTGTTTTCTCCAACATTGGTGTGTCCAGTCCACGGCGTCATCCTTACTTGTGGGAACCAATACCAAAGCTTTAGGACACGGATGAAGGGAGGGAGCAAATCAGGTCACCTAAATGGAAGGCACCACGGCTTGCAAAACCTTTCTCCCAAAAATAGCCTCCGAAGAAGCAAAAGTATCAAATTTGTAAAATTTGGCAAAAGTGTGCAGTGAAGACCAAGTCGCTGCCTTACATATCTGGTCAACAGAAGCCTCGTTCTTGAAGGCCCATGTGGAAGCCACAGCCCTAGTGGAGTGAGCTGTGATTCTTTCAGGAGGCTGCCGTCCGGCAGTCTCATAAGCCAATCGGATAATGCTTTTAAGCCAAAAGGAAAGAGAGGTAGAAGTCGCTTTTTGACCTCTCCTTTTACCAGAATAAACAACAAACAAGGAAGATGTTTGTCTGAAATCTTTAGTAGCCTCTAAATAGAATTTTAGAGCACGGACTACGTCCAAATTGTGTAACAAACGTTCCTTCTTTGAAACTGGATTCGGACACAAAGAAGGTACAACTATCTCCTGGTTAATATTTTTGTTGGAAACAACTTTCGGAAGAAAACCAGGCTTAGTACGCAAAACCACCTTATCTGCATGGAACACCAGATAGGGCGGAGAACACTGCAGAGCAGATAACTCTGAAACTCTTCTAGCAGAAGAAATTGCAACCAAAAACAAAACTTTCCAAGATAATAACTTAATATCTACGGAATGTAAGGGTTCAAACGGAACCCCTTGAAGAACTGAAAGAACTAGATTTAGACTCCAGGGAGGAGTCAAAGGTCTGTAAACAGGCTTGATCCTAACCAGAGCCTGAACAAATGCTTGAACATCTGGCACAGCTGCCAGTCTTTTGTGAAGTAAAACAGATAAAGCAGAGATCTGTCCCTTCAGAGAACTTGCAGATAATCCTTTCTCCAAACCTTCTTGTAGAAAGGATAGAATCTTAGGAATTTTTATCTTGTTCCATGGGAATCCTTTAGATTCACACCAACAGATATATTTTTTCCATATTTTATGGTAAATTTTTCTAGTTACAGGCTTTCTAGCCTGAATCAGAGTATCTATTACAGAATCTGAAAACCCACGCTTTGATAAAATCAAGCGTTCAATCTCCAAGCCGTCAGTTGGAGGGAAACCAGATTCGGATGTTCGAATGGACCCTGAACAAGAAGGTCCTGTCTCAAAGGTAGCTTCCATGGTGGAGCCGATGACATATTCACCAGGTCTGCATACCAAGTCCTGCGTGGCCACGCAGGAGCTATCAAGATCACCGAGGCCCTCTCTTGATTGATCCTGGCTACCAGCCTGGGGATGAGAGGAAACGGTGGGAATACATAAGCTAGGTTGAAGGTCCAAGGTGCTACTAGTGCATCTACTAGGGTCGCCTTGGGATCCCTGGATCTGGACCCGTAGCAAGGAACCTTGAAGTTCTGACGAGACGCCATCAGATCCATGTCTGGAATGCCCCATAATTGAGTTATTTGGGCAAAGATTTCCGGATGGAGTTCCCACTCCCCCGGATGGAATGTCTGACGACTCAGAAAATCCGCTTCCCAATTTTCCACTCCTGGGATGTGGATCGCAGACAAGTGGCAGGAGTGATCCTCCGCCCATTGAATTATCTTGGTCACTTCTTTCATCGCCAGGGAAGTCCTTGTTCCCCCCTGATGATTGATATATGCAACGGTCGTCATGTTGTCTGACTGAAACCTTATGAATTTGGCCTTTGCTAGTTGAGGCCAAGCTCTGAGAGCATTGAATATCGCTCTCAGTTCCAGAATGTTTATCGGGAGAAGAGACTCTTCCCGAGACCATAGACCCTGAGCTTTCAGGGATTCCCAGACCGCGCCCCAGCCCACTAGGCTGGCGTCGGTCGTGACAATGACCCACTCCGGTCTGCGGAAGCTCATTCCCTGTGACAGATTGTCCAGGGTCAGCCACCAACGGAGTGAATCTCTGGTCTTTTGATCTACTTGAATCGTCGGAGACAAGTCTGTATAATCCCCATTCCACTGTCTGAGCATGCACAGTTGTAATGGTCTTAGATGAATATGTGCAAAAGGAACTATGTCCATTGTTGCAACCATCAATCCTATTACTTCCATGCACTGCGCTATGGAAGGACGAGGAACAGAATGAAGTACTTGACAAGAGCTTAAAAGTTTTGATTTTCTGACCTCTGTCAGAAAAATCCTCATTTCTAAGGAATCTATTATTGTTCCCAAGAAGGGAACTCTTGTTGACGGGGACAGAGAACTTTTTTCTTTGTTCACCTTCCATCCGTGAGATCTGAGAAAGGCTAGGACGATGTCCGTATGAGCCTTTGCTTTTGACAGGGACGACGCTTGAATCAGGATGTCGTCCAAGTAAGGTACTACTGCAATGCCCCTTGGTCTTAGAACCGCTAGAAGGGACCCTAGTACCTTTGTGAAAATCCTTGGAGCAGTGGATAATCCAAATGGAAGTGCCATAAACTGGTAATGCTTGTCCAGAAAAGCGAACCT
This sequence comes from Bombina bombina, assembly GCF_027579735.1. Taxonomy (NCBI): domain Eukaryota; kingdom Metazoa; phylum Chordata; class Amphibia; order Anura; family Bombinatoridae; genus Bombina; species Bombina bombina. The sequence continues at coordinate 161,620,659 of NC_069503.1, read as the reverse complement.
TAGGAACTGATGATGTTCCTTGTGGATAGGAATATGTAGGTACGCATCCTTTAAATCCACGGTAGTCATAAATTGATTTTCCTGGATAGTAGGTAGGATCGTTCGAATAGTTTCCATTTTGAACGATGGTACCCTGAGAAATTTGTTTAGGATCTTTAGATCCAAAATTGGTCTGAATGTTCCCTCTTTTTTGGGAACTATGAACAGATTGGAATAAAATCCCATTCCTTGTTCTCTTATTGGAACTGGATGTATCACTCCCATCTTTAACAGGTCTTCTACACAATGTAAGAATGCCTGTCTCTTTATTTGGTTTGAAGATAATTGAGACCTGTGGAACCTTCCCCTTGGGGGTAGTTCCTTGAATTCCAGGAGATAACCTTGAGAAACTATTTCTAGCGCCCAAGGATCCTGAACATCTCTTGCCCAAGCCTGAGCAAAGAGAGAAAGTCTGCCCCCCACTAGATCCGGTCCCGGATCGGGGGCTATCCCTTCATGCTGTTTTGGTAGCAGTGGTAGGCTTCTTGGCCTGCTTACCCTTGTTCCAGCCTTGCATTGGTTTCCAGGCTGGTTTGGGTTGTGAAGTATTACCCTCTTGCTTAGAGGATACAGAATTAGAGACTGGTCCGTTTCTGCGAAAGGGACGAAAATTAGGCTTATTATTAGCCTTAAAAGACCTATCCTGTGGGAGGGCGTGGCCCTTTCCCCCAGTGATGTCTGAAATAATCTCTTTCAAATCAGGTCCAAATAATGTTTTACCTTTGAAAGGAATGTTAAGCAATTTTGTCTTGGAAGACACATCCGCTGACCAAGACTTTAGCCAAAGTACTCTGCGCGCCACGACAGCAAACCCTGAATTTTTCGCCGCTAATCTAGCTAATTGCAAAGCGGCATCTAAAACAAAAGAGTTAGCCAATTTAAGTGCTTGAACTCTGTCCATAACCTCCTCATACGAAGATTCTTTACTGAGCGATTTTTCTAGTTCCTCGAACCAGAAACACGCTGCCGTAGTGACAGGAACAATGCATGAAATTGGTTGTAGAAGGTAACCTTGCTGTACAAAAATCTTTTTAAGCAAACCCTCTAATTTCTTATCCATAGGATCTTAGAAAGCACAACTATCTTCGATAGGAATAGTAGTGCGTTTGTTTAGAGTAGAAACTGCCCCCTCGACCTTGGGGACTGTCTGCCATAAGTCCTTTCTGGGGTCGACTATAGGAAATAATTTCTTAAATATAGGGGGGGGGAACAAAAGGTATGCCGGGCCTTTCCCACTCTTTATTTACTATGTCCGCCACCCGCTTGGGTATAGGAAAAGCGTCGGGGGGCACCGGAACCTCTAGGAACTTGTCCATCTTACATAATTTCTCTGGAATGACCAAATTGTCACAATCATCCAGAGTAGATAACACCTCCTTAAGCAGTGCGCGGAGATGTTCTAATTTAAATTTAAATGTCACAACATCAGGTTCAGCTTGATGAGAAATTTTTCCTGAATCTGAAATTTCTCCATCAGACAAAACCTCCCTCATGGCCCCTTGAGATTGGTGTGAGGGTATGTCAGAACAGTTATCATCAGCGTCCTCTTGCTCTTCAGTGTTTAAAACAGAGCAATCGCGCTTTCTCTGATAAGTAGGCATTTTGGATAAAAGATTTGCTATGGAGTTATCCATTACAGCCGTTAATTGTTGCATGGTAATAAGTATTGGCGCACTAGATGTACTAGGGGCCTCCTGTGTGGGCATAACTGGTGTAGACACAGTAGGGGATGATGTAGTATCATGTTTACTCCCCTCATCTGAGGAATCATCTTGGGCAATATCATTATCTGTTGCATTACTGTCCTTACTTTGTTTGGACACTATGGCACAATTATCACATAAATTTAAATGGGGAGACACATTGGCTTTCATACATATAGAACATAGCTTATCTGATGGTACAGACATGTTAAACAGGCTTAAACTTGTCAACAAAGCACAAAAAACGTTTTAAAATAAAACCGTTACTGTCACTTTAAATTTCAAACTGAAAACACTTTATTACTGAATATGTGAAAAAGTATGAAGGAATTGTTCAAAATTCACCAAAATTTCACCACAGTGTCTTAAAGCATTAAAAGTATTGCACACCAAATTTCAGAGCTTTAACCCTTAAATTAACGGAACCGGAGCCGTTTTTACATTTAACCCCTATACAGTCCCAGAATGAGGCTCTGTCTATAACTAGAAAGGCCCCCATCTGAAAAAGGTGTCCAACACAGTGCCTGCCGTTTTTCTAAACGTTCCCCAAGATTATAATACCAATAATTAGATAGAATCTGCATAATATGCCTAGTAAAGCAATTGTTTTAGCCCAGAAAAATGTCTACCAGTTTTTAAGCCCTTTTTGAAGCCCTTTATTCTTTTATGTTTAACTAAGAAAATGGCTTCCCCATGAGGGGAAATGACAGCCTTCCAGCATTACATGGTCTTGTTAGAAATATGGCTAGTCATACCTTAAGCAGAAAAGACTGCTAACTGTTTCCCCCAACTGAAGTTACTTCATCTCAACAGTCCTGTGTGGAAACAGCAATCGATTTTAGTTACTGTCTGCTAAAAATCATCTTCCTCTTACAAACAGAAATCTTTATCCTTTTCTGTTTCAGAGTAAATAGTACATACCAGCACTATTTTAAAATAACAAACACTTGATAGAAGAATAAAACTACAAAAAACTCTTAACCATCTCCGTGGAGATGTTGCCTGTGCAACGGCAAAGAGAATGACTGGGGTGGGCGGAGCCTAGGAGGGATCATGTGACCAGCTTTGCTGGGACTCTTTGCCATTTCCTGTTGGGGAAGAGAATATCCCACAAGTAAGGATGACGCCATGGACCGGACACACCAATGTTGGAGAAATGTAATACTAATTAGGCATATCACTTAGGAATCTAATGGCTATAGGTTTAGATGGATGTGGTATGCGCATGTACTGTGGTTCACACATGTGTCGTATACCCGTAAAGTGGTTTAGCACTAAATCTGCTCAGTCACAGGTTTATTAAATGGACAGGATGGATAGGTGACTGAACTGTTATTAAACTTGATATTGTTGGTGTGAAATACAGTACACATAAACTGCTACTCACAATTATCTGAAAATTATCCGCTCTCACTCAATTGAATACAATTTTCATAATCCTCATTAATTATATAAAAAGAAAAATTGACTGATAAGCAAAAAGCATCTGATGAAATATGAGGAAATTAAATTGATACGCAATGTAGATTGTTTTACCGTTAACAGCCAAAGTGGCCGTGGTCTGTTGATCGCCGCATACACAGGTGTATTCACCGGTATCATTCTCGTTTAAATCTCTAATTACCAGCTCAGCAAATAGACCTTCTTGTCTTATGGAATATTTGCTGCTGGGTTTTAGAGTTTCGTGCCCTTTCTTCCATTCCACAATTGCTCCTGGTTTAGTCAGCTCACAACGGAGAGTTGAATGTTGACCTTCTGGTGCCCTTTCATTCTTAAGCTCTTCTTTGAAACGTGGAGGCAAAGCTAAGGATGCAGAATACATTTGATTTCATCTATTTAGGCTATACAAAATGTTCTATTGGACTATCCTTTAGTTATTGCTTCCCACTGAGGCAGGACCATAAGGATCTCTAATCCAGTATAAATAACAAAACAGCACACAACTTATGCAAGAAGAAATTCTCTTGTAAATACTGTAAATTCAATGCATTGTGAGTTTTATATTTACACTAATATCCTTTTCAGTGTGTTAAAACACTCACTCTTTGTTTTAGTAATTTTATGTTTAGCTAAAACACATATAAATGATTGGTCGTAGTGTCAAACCAAACAGGCAGAGGGCTAGGGTGATAAGTTTTGATTGGGTGCACAGTCGGGCATGTTTGCTACATGAAGCAGTTGTAGAGAGTCCTTTTACTGACCAATGAGAGAAAGGAGAGTACTCGAGTGAACATTTTTTTTTTCACATTTTCAAGTTATTAAATAGAGGACAACAAAATACTGACCGTAGCCCTTTTAACCTGGGAAAGAGACTTGGTCAAGTATTCGCCCTGCAAGTTTACATTTACTTATGAAACATGACAAACATACATAAGAATGTGGTGTCATTACCGGTAACTGTAATGTTCGCTTTAGTCTGCTGGTCTCCACACACGCAGGAATATTCGCCAGAATCTTCCAAGACTAGGTCCCGTATTACCAGCTCAGAAATGGTTCCTTCTTGTTTTATCTTGTACTTTTTGCTTTGTCTTATTGTCTTGTTTTCTTTCTTCCACTCCACCGTGGCTCCAGATTTGGTGAGTCCACAACACAAACTAGCAGAACCTCCTTCTTGAACTTCTTGATGTATAAGTTCTTCTTTGAACAGCGCTGGCAATTCTGTTTAAATATACGTAAAAAAAAGAGAGCAAACAAATGAATATTACAATGTTTTTTAAACAGATACAAATGTCAATAAAATCTATTGCGCACTTTAAAAAAACATGGTTAAAGCTTTACATTTGCATAGAAAAATGGCTATAACCAGTTTAGTTCATATACTGAAATAGTTTTCTCTTCTACTATTACAGGGTACTGAACCATTGCTGGGTTGTACACTGCATTTGCTGGGTCCCCATGCAATGTCAGCATGACTTGTTTCACTAATGCTGTCTGGGGCTTGTTAAAGGACCAGTAAATACAGGAGATTAGCATTAGCAAGAAATGCATGATAACAAAACAATACAATAGCACTTAAGGGTAGATTTATCAAGCAGTGGATGCTGCAATTTTCCCCCACGTAGTTTCAGGTTCCTGAAACTAAAGTTAAGAAGCGGCAGTCTTAAGACTGCTGCTCCTTAACTAGTTGCCACCTCTGAGGTTGCGGACAGCAATCATCCCGATCGGATACGATCGGGATGATTAACACTCCCTGCTAGCAGCCAATTAGCAGCGAATGTGCACGGGGCAGCATTGCACAAGCATTTCACAAGAAATGTATCAATGTGCGGCGGACATGATCCGCTACAGCGGATTGGCCATCAGCCAATCACAAATGCATAGATGTATATTCTGTTAAGTTCTTGCACATGCTCAATAGGAGCTGGTGACTTAAAAAAGAGTAAATATAAAAAGACTGTGCACATTTTGTTAATGGAAGTTGTTTAAAATTGCTTGCTCTATCTGAATCATGAAACTTTAATTTTGACTCCAGTGTCCCTTTAAAGGGACATAAAACAGGTTGAGATATGTGCATATCCTAAAAGGGCTAATTAATTAAAAATTGTTTGCATAACAAAAAATGTTTAAAAATGTTGGCAAGTATTTTAAAATCATTTTCATAAATAAGCATAATTAATTACATAGACCTAGATTTGGAGTTTGGCGTTAGCTGTGAAAACCAGCGTTAGAGGCTCCTAACGCTGGTTTTAGGCTACTGCCGGTATTTGGAGTCACTCAAAATAGGGTCTAACGCTCACTTTTCAGCCGCGACTTTTCCATACCGCAGATCCCCTTACGTCAATTGCGTATCCTATCTTTTCAATGGGATCTTTCTAACTCCGGTATTTAGAGTCGTGTCTGAAGTGAGCGTTAGACATCTAAAGACAAAACTCCAGCCGCAGGAAAAAAGTCAGTAGTTAAGAGCTTTCTGGGCTAACGCCGGTTTATAAAGCTCTTAACTACTGTACTCTAAAGTACACTAACACCCATAAACTACCTATGTACCCCTAAACCGAGGTCCCCCCACATCGCCGACACTCGAATAAATTTTTTTAACCCCTAATCTGCCGACCGCCACCTACGTTATCCTTATGTACCCCTAATCTGCTCCCCCTAACACCGCCGACCCCTGTATTATATTTATTAACCCCTAATCTGCCCCCTCAACGTCGCCTCCATCTGCCTACACTTATTAACCCCTAATCTGCCGACCGCAAAGCACCGCCACCTACGTTATCCTTATGTACCCCTAATCTGCTGCCCCTAACACCGCCGACCCCTATATTATATTTATTAACCCCTAATCTGCCCCCCACAACGTCGCCTCCACCTGCCTACACTTATTAACCCCTAATCTGCCGAGCGGACCTGAGCGCTACTATAATAAAGTTATTAACCCCTAATCCGCATCACTAACCCTATAATAAATAGTATTAACCCCTAATCTGCCCTCCCTAACATCGCCGACACCTAACTTCAATTATTAACCCCTAATCTGCCGACTGGAGCTCACCGCTACTCTAATAAATGTATTAACCCCTAATGCTAAGTCTAACCCTAACACTAACACCCCCCTAAGTTAAATATAATTTACATCTAAAGAAATTAATTAACTCTTATTAAATAAATTATTCCTATTTAAAGATAAATACTTACCTGTAAAATAAATCCTAATATAGCTACAATATAAATTATAATTATATTATAGCTATTTTAGGATTAATATTTATTTTACAGGTAACTTTGTATTTATTTTAACCAGGTACAATAGCTATTAAATAGTTAAGAACTATTTAATAGCTAAAATAGTTAAAATAATTACAAAATTACCTGTAAAATAAATACTAACCTAAATTACAATTAAACCTAACACTACACTATCAATAAATTAATTAAATAAACTACCTACAATTACCTACAATTAACCTAACACTACACTATCAATAAATTAATTAAATACAATTCCTACAAATAAATACAATGAAATAAACTAGCTAAAGTACAAAAAATAAAAAAGAACTAAGTTACAAAAAATAAAAAAATATTTACAAACATAAGAAAAATATTACAACAATTTTAAACTAATTACACCTACTCTAAGCCCCCTAATAAAACAACAAAGCCCCCCAAAATAAAAAATGCCCTACCCTATTCTAAATTACTAAAGTTAAAAGCTCTTTTACCTTACCAGCCCTGAACAGGGCCCTTTGCGGGGCATGCCCCAAGAAGTTCAGCTCTTTTGCCTGTAAAAAAAAACATACAATACCCCCCCCCAACATTACAACCCACCACCCACATACCCCTAATCTAACCCAAACCCCCCTTAAATAAACCTAACACTAAGCCCCTGAAGATCATCCTACCTTGTCTTCACCTCACCGGGTATCACCGATCCGTCCTGGCTCCGATATCTTCATCCAACCCAAGCGGGGGCTAGACATCCACTGAAGAAGTCCAGAAGAGGGTCCAAAGTCTTCATCCTATCCGGGAAGAAGAGGCGATCCGGACCGGCAACCATCTTGATCCAAGCGTCATCTTCTATCTTCATCCGATGACGACCGGCTCCATCCTGAAGACCTCCACCGCGGACCCATCTTCTTCCGGCGACGTCCAACTGAAGAATGACAGTTCCTTTAAGGGACGTCATCCAAGATGGCGTCCCTCGAATTCCGATTGGCTGATAGGATTCTATCAGCCAATCGGAATTAAGGTAGGAATAGAATGCGAGCTCAATCTGATTGGCTGATTGGATTAAGGTATAGAATGTGAGCTCAATCTGATTGGCTGATTGGATCAGCCAATCGGATTGAATTTGATTCTGATTGGCTGATTCCATCAGCCAATCAGAATATTCCTACCTTAATTCCGATTGGCTGATAGAATCCTATCAGCCAATCGGAATTCGAGGGACGCCATCTTGGATGACGTCCCTTAAAGGATCCGTCATTCTTCAGTTGGACGTCGCCCGAAGAAGATGGGTCCGCGGTGGAGGTCTTCAGGATGGAGCCGGTCGTCATCGGATGAAGATAGAAGATGCCGCTTGGATCAAGATGGTTGCCGGTCCGGATCGCCTCTTCTTCCCGGATAGGATGAAGACTTTGGAGCCTCTTCTGGACCTCTTCAGCCACCGGATGATGGATCGCCAACCCCCGCTTGGGTTGGATGAAGATTTTGGAGCCAGGACGGATCGGTGATACCTGGTGAGGTGAAGACAAGGTAGGATGATCTTCAGGGGCTTAGTGTTAGGTTTATTTAAGGGGGGTTTGGGTTAGATTAGGGGTATGTGGGTGGTGGGTTGTAATGTTGGGGGGGGTATTGTATGTTTTGTTTTACAGGCAAAAGAGCTGAACTTCTTGGGGCATGCCCCGCAAAGGGCCCTGTTCAGGGCTGGTAAGGTAAAAGAGCTTTTAACTTTAGTAATTTAGAATAGGGTAGGGCATTTTTTATTTTGGGGGGCTTTGTTGTTTTATTAGGGGGCTTAGAGTAGGTGTAATTAGTTTAAAATTGTTGTAATATTTTTCTTATGTTTGTAAATATTTTTTTATTTTTTGTAACTTAGTTCTTTTTTATTTTTTGTACTTTAGCTAGTTTATTTCATTGTATTTATTTGTAGGAATTGTATTTAATTAATTTATTGATAGTGTAGTGTTAGGTTAATTGTAGGTAATTGTAGGTAGTTTATTTAATTAATTTATTGATAGTGTAGTGTTAGGTTTAATTGTAACTTAGGTTAGTATTTATTTTACAGGTAATTTTGTAATTATTTTAACTATTTTAGCTATTAAATAGTTCTTAACTATTTAATAGCTATTGTACCTGGTTAAAATAAATACAAAGTTACCTGTAAAATAAATATTAATCCTAAAATAGCTACAATGTAATTATAATTTATATTGTAGCTATATTAGGATTTATTTTACAGGTAAGTATTTATCTTTAAATAGGAATAATTTATTTAATAAGAGTTAATTAATTTCGTTAGATGTAAATTATATTTAATTTAGGGGGGGTGTTAGTGTTAGGGTTAGACTTAGCTTTAGGGGTTAATACATTTATTAGAATAGCGGTGAGCTCCGGTCGGCAGATTAGGGGTTAATAAGTGTAGGCAGGTGGAGGCGACGTTGTGGGGGGCAGATTAGGGGTTAATAAATATAATACAGGGGTCGGCGGTGTTAGGGGCAGCAGATTAGGGGTACATAGGGATAATGTAAGTAGCGGCGGTTTACGGAGCGGCAGATTAGGGGTTAAAAATAAAATGCAGGTGTCAGCGATTACGGGGGCGGCAGATTAGGGGTTAATAAGTGTAAGGTTAGGGGTGTTTAGACTCGGGGTACATGTTAGAGTGTTAGGTGCAGACGTAGGAAGTGTTTCCCCATAGCAAACAATGGGGCTGCGTTAAGAGCTGAACGCGGCTTTTTTGCAGGTGTTAGGTTTTTTTTCAGCTCAAACAGCCCCATTGTTTCCTATGGGGGAATCGTGCACGAGCACGTTTTTGAGGCTGGCCGCGTCCGTAAGCAACTCTGGTATTGAGAGTTGAAGCTGCGTTAAAAATGCTCTACGCTCCTTTTTTGGAGCCTAACGCAGCCTTTATGTGGACTCTCAATACCAGAGTTATTTTTATGGTGCGGCCAGAAAAAACCCGGCGTTAGTTTTTCGGGTCGTTACCGACAAAACTCCAAATCTAGCCGATAGCTAGCTAAACTGCCTGGAGCAGCCAACTCCACCCCCTCTTATCAGTGTTTAGACACAGGCATTGTATTTCAACTGAGTTCACAGCATCTAGGCATGCTCCAGGAGATAATCCCTATGCATTTTTATATTCTACCAAAACAACAATAGATATACTGTAGATATAGCTAGAAAAGGAATTGTGTGGGGGGAGTTAGAGCTTTACATTCAGAAACTAAAATGAAAGGGTTAATGGTGAGGCACTGCAGTATAAATTTGCAGATAAAGTAATTAAAGTACATATTATATTTTGTCTCTATCCCAACTTATTTAATGTCCCTTTAATGCTGCTAGAATCTAGGCAAGCTGCATCTAATACAGATGTGTGATATTATCTAGCCTTATATAACGTTACACATTTTCAGAGGAAGCAGAGAAATAGGATGGTGAGGGTATGTGCTATTATTGAGCTGGGTCTTTAAAAAAAAAAGGTTTGAAGATTCCTGAGTGTACGCTGGTAACTTCACTACCATAGGCTAAACAGTATCAATCCATCTTACAGTTTATAAAATCAAAAAAGCTGGCAAATGTTATTAAATACAGTGCAGTTTAGTAGGAATTTCTTCCAAGAGTACTGATAGTTCATTAAAGGGACAGTCTACTCTAGAATTGTTATTGTTTAAATAGATAGATAATCCCTTTATTACCCATTCCCCAGTTTTGCAAAAAAACACTGTTATATTAATACACTTTTTACCTTTGTAATTACCTTGTATCTAAGCCTCTGCAGACTGCCCCCTTATTTCAGTTCTTTTGACAGAGTCACATTTTAGCCAATCAGTGCTGACTCCTAAATAAGTCCACAGGAGTGAGCGCAATGTTTTTGCTAAAATACGATTTTTGGTGAACAATTTTGTTACAATTTTGATGCACCTTAACAACACCATTTTTTTCCTTTGTATTTTTGGTGAATGGTTAAGTAGTTTTGTTTGATTTTTTAATTCCGACTTCAATTGAGCACTTTATTAATATAGTCATCTCCTTGCCATATGAAAATTCAGCATATGCCCCTTAGTGAGACACTGTGTTTTCATTGACTTTATAGAATTCCACCAGGGAAAGCATTCTTCTTAAATAATCTTGCCAGTGCAGATTATTTTAGATAGTCGTCCCCTATGTATTGGCCTTTTATTTAAACAGTGATAAATAAGATAAGGACGGCTTTGTGTAGATAATAGAGATAAGAAGAAGTCTATTTACCCTACAAACTCATCCCAATGTACTGGGCTGTGGTTTCAATTAGCAGAAACAGATGCCATATACAAAAATAAACCTAAAGACAATTTCCTATACATTTTTAACTCTGAAACTGGTATCACAAGTGAATGGAACATATTAAGGGGAAACCAATTTTATATTTCACTGTCCCTTTAAAGGGATATGGTATATGACAAAGGTTGAGTCACGGAAGAGGCCAAAGGTGTATGTGTTTATATATTTATATATATATATATATGTATGTATGTATGGGTGAAGTGTTTTATGCTTAACTTGAATTAAAATAATATAGTACAGAACTACATGAAGAAGAGCAGATTTTTATGCACCATTTGCTTAGCTCTGGCACAATATGTGACATGCATATTCCTGTGTGCCCCCATAGAAGACTATTATGTGAGGATTTAACGCAACTGTACTATCTGACACACATATGTTAAGGTGCATCATACTATTGCTAGAGCACTAAAAATAACTTTAATCAGAGCACAAAAAGAAGCAGAACTGATTACACTCAAGCAATGTGCTAAGCTGGATTTAATTTTTCCCCCCAGATCTTATACCGTTGGAAAGGTTAGGCGATTACCTTTCCAACGGTGTAGCTGCTTAGATGTCTGAGATAAAGGCTTCTAAGCAGCATGCCCCCTTTCCCTATACTTTGTATTGTAAATTTTAAATAAAGTTGTGCAGTGACATCATCACGTCATTGGGCGTGACATCACCGCACGTAACGGGAAGCCCCAGCGATGCCTGTCACTTTACAGGCCCGATTCCCTGGGTGGGAGTCGGTGGGAGCCCCCAGATTGCTCTAAAGGTGGGTGAGTGCTAGCGACGGCTCTGAGCCGTCGTTAGCACTCAAGGGGTTAAAGCACAATAGCACTAATATTTTTACTCTCTACTTGTAATCTAGCCCATTGTTTCTAAACCACTGCCCTCAAGTACCCCCAACAGGCCAGGTTTTCATAATAGCTGAAACAGAGCACAGGTGAAATAATCAGCTGATGGGTAAGAGCAGGTTTGTAACCATTGTTACTGATCAGCTGATTATTTCACCTGTGCTCAAGTTTAGCTATAATTAAAATCTGGTCTTGAGGACCGCAGTTTAGAAACACTGATCTAGCCCATAGTGCTTAGTTCCTGCCTATTGCCTAAGCTTCTTGAGTGCCTGTTAAGTATATATGAGCTAATTGCAGCTACAAAAACAAATGACAGCATACCATTACATAATTCAGTTGGACTCAGCACTATGATATGACTTATTATCTTACCATGGACTTTGAGACGAGCAGCTGTTTGTTGATCTCCAGTATCACACGTGTAACTCCCAGAATCCTCTGCACCAGCATTATTAATGACAAGTTCTACCGTTGTTCCTTGCTGTCGGAATTCATATTTGTCACTTGCTTGAAGAACTGTAATTCCTTTTTTCCAAACCACTGGTGCATCAGGCTTGGTGATCTCACATGAAAATGTCACAGTGGTACCTTCTTCAGCGTCTGCATCTTTTAGGTCCTGTTTAAAGCGCACTGGGAGGGCTATGCAAAATGGATTTTAAAGATATGAATTTCATACCTTAGAGGGACACTGTATACAATTTGATTTGTTGTAGAAATTTAAAAGATACTACAATATTCTTCTGAAAATAGAAATAGCTATGCTTAATAAACCTATTTTTTTGGACACTAATTTTTACTGATATATATCATGGAAAAGAAAATATTAAACATAAACATATTAAACTTCTGCTCTTTGAACAAATATTCATACAATGGCCTCTAGTTATCAAGCCGTCAACCTCAAATACGCTGGAATTCGGCAGCGTATTTGTGGCGAGGCTGATTTGCCTAAGTTATCAAGCCCTACACACCGGCAAAAGTAGAATATAGTGACGTAAGCTTCGATCCGCCGGACTCAGTCCGACACAGATCGATTCTTACGTCACTCCAGATGTTCCGAACGCAAGTTCGGCACAATCTGACTACTTTTGGGAGTTATCAAAAAACTAGCAGGTACGCTCAGCACTTTTCCGGCCCAGCGTACCTGGTTTTCAATCCGCCGCCCTGGAGGCGGCGGATCCCATAGGAATCAATGGGAGTCTGACCATAGCGAAAGTTCATGTTCGCTGCTGCCCTACATCCCATTGATTCCTATGGGAGCTGTCTACACCTAACACCCTAACATGTACCCCGAGTCTAAACACCCCTAATCTGCCCCCCCTACACAGCAGCAACTAAATAAATGTATTACCCCCTAAACCGCCTCTCCCGGACCCCGCCGCAACTATAATAAATATGTGAACCCCTAAACCGCCGCTCCCGGAACCCGCCGCAACTATAATAAATATGTGAACCCCTAAACCGCCGCTCCCGGACCCCACCGCAACTATAATAAATATGTGAACCCCTAAACCGCCGCTCCCGGACCCCGCCACCACCTACATAATACCTATTAACCCCTATCCTGCCCCCCCATACCGCCGCCACCTATAATAAATTTATTAACTCCTATCCTGTGGATCCCGGACTCCGCCGCAACTAAATAAATTGTTTAACCCCTAAACCGCTGCTCCCGGACCCCGCCGCCACCTATATTAAACTTATTAACCCCTAATCTGCCCCCCTACACCGTCGCCACCTATAATAAATTTATCAACCCCTATCCTGCCCCCCTTACACCGCCGCAACCTATAATAAAATTATTAATCCCTAAACCTAAGTCTAACACTAACCCTAACACCCCCCTATCTTAAATATTAATTAAATAAATCTAAATAAATATTACTCTTATTAAATTAGTTATTCCTATTTAAAACAAAAAACTTACCTATAAAATAAACCCTAATATAGCTACAATATTACTAATAATTATATTGTAGCTATATTAGGATTTATTTTTATTTTACAGGCAAATTTAAATTTATTTTAACTAGGTACAATAGCTATTAAATAGTTATTAACTATTGAATAGCTACCTAGATAAAATAAAGTCAAATTTACCTGTAAAATAAAAAATAACCTAAGTTTCAATTACACCTAACACTACACTATCATTAAATAAATTATTCCTATTTAAAACTAAATACTTACCTGTAAAATAAACCCTAAGATAGCTACAATGTAATTAATAATTACATTGTAGCTATTTTAGGATTTATATTTATTTTACAGGTAACTTTGTATTTATTTTAACTATGTACAATAGTTATTAAATAGTTATTAACTATTTAATAATGACCAAGCTAAAAGAAATACAAAATTAGCTGTGAAATAAATCCTAACCTAAGTTACAATTAAACCTAACACTACCCTATCATTAAATAAATTAAATTAATTAACTACAATTACCTACAATTAAATACAATTAAATAAACTAACTAAAGTACAAAAAATAAAAAAATATAAGTTACAAAAAATAAAAAAAGATTACAAGATTTTTAAGCTAATTACACCTAATCTAAGCCCCCTAATAAAATAACAAAGCCCCCCAAAATAAAAAAATGCCCTACCCTATTCTAAATTACAAAAGTTAACAGCTCTTTTATTAGCCCTTAAAAGGGCCTTTTGCGGGGCATGCCCCTAAGTAATCAGCTCTTTTGCATGTTAAAAAAAATACAACCCCCCCCAACATTAAAACCCACCACCCACATACCCCTACTCTAACCCACCCAAACCCCCCTTAAAAAAACCTATTTTATCTGCAATCAGCCAATCAGATTCAAGTTCAATCTGATTGGCTGATCCGAGCTCAATCTGATTGGCTGATTGAATCAGCCAATCAGATTTTTCCTACCTTAATTCCGATTGGCTGATAGAATCCTATCAGCCAATCGGAATTCGAGGGACGCCATCATGGATGACGTCACTTAAAGGAATATCCATTCGTCGGGTAGGCGTCGTTGGAAGAGGATGGCTCCGCGTCGTCTCGTTTGAAGAAGACTCCGCTCCGGATGGATGAAGATTGAAGATGCCGCATGGATGAAGACTTCTATCGGATGGAAGACCTCTTCAGCGCCCCTTGGATGATGACTTCGGCCGCTGCGGATGTCCTCTTCTGTTCCATCGGTGGTCGGCTGGCTGAAGACGACTCAAGGTAGGGAGATCTTCAGGGGGTTAGTGTTAGGTTTTTTTAAGGGGGGTTTGGGTGGGTTAGAGTAGGGGTATGTGGGTGGTGGGTTTTAATGTTGGGGGGGTTGTATTTTTTTTTAACATGCAAAAGAGCTGATTACTTTGGGGCATGCCCCGCAAAAGGCCCTTTTAAGGGCTGGTAAAAGAGCTGTTAACTTTTGTCATTTAGAATAGGGCATTTTTTTATTTTGGGGGGCTTTGTTATTTTATTAGGGGGCTTAGATTAGGTGTAATTAGCTTAAAAATCTTGTAATATTTTTTTATTTTTTGTAACTTTGTTTTTTTCTTTTTTATACTTTAGTTAGTTTATTTAATTGTATTTAATTGTAGGTAATTGTAGTTAATTAATTTAATTTATTTAATGATAGTGTAGTGTTAGGTTTAATTGTAACTTAGGTTAGGCTTTATTTCACAGCTAATTTTGTATTTCTTTTAGCTAGGTTGTTATTAAATAGTTAATAACTATTTAATAACTATTGTACCTAGTTAAAATAAATACAAAGTTACCTGTAAAATAAATATAAATCATAAAATAGCTACAATGTAATTATTAATTACATTGTAGCTATCTAAGGGTTTAATTTACAGGTAAGTATTTAGTTTTAAATAGGAATAATTAATTTAATAAGAGTAATATTTATTTAGATTTATTTAATTAATATTTAAGTTAGGGGGGTGTTAGGCTTAGGTTTAGGGGTTAATAATTTTATTATAGGTTGCGGCGGTATAGGGGGGGCAGGATAGGGGTTGACACATTTATTATAGGTGGCGACGGTGTAGGGGGGCAGATTAGGGGTTAATAAGTTTAATATAGGTGGCGTCGGGGTCCGGGAGCGGCGGTTTAGGGGTTAAACAATTTATTTAGTTGCGGCAGGGTCCGGGATCCACAGGATAGGGGTTAATAAATTTATTATAGGTGGCGGCGGTATAGGGGGGCAGGATAGGGGTTAATAGGTATTATGTAGGTGGCGGCAGGGTCCGGGAGCGGCGGTTTAGGGGTTAATATATTTATTATAGTTGCGGCGGGGTCTAGGAGCGGCGGTTTAGGGGTTAATAACTTTATTTAGTTGCGGGGGGCTCCGGGGGCGCCGGTATAGGGGGTAGAACAGTGTAGTTTAGTGTGGGTGCTTAGTGACAGCTTTTCAATAAAGCTGGGAAAAAGCCGAAGAGCAGCGAGATCGGATGAGTGATAACTATCACAGTCCGCTGCTCATCGCCCCATACTTGGTGAGCGGCTTTTTGACAGCTTTTTTGATAACTTTGGCGAATGTATTCAGGTCCGCGGCGGCGATGTGAGGCGAGCTTAGGCGGGCGTATTGGGGCCGGCGAAGGCAGGTAAGTAGACAGCTTGATAACTATAGGCCAATGTCTCCTCAAAGGGACATTAATTTAAAAATGTAATTCCCCATACAGGACTAGATTACAAGTGGGCGCTAACTGTTGCATGCAAGCAATATCGTTTTTTTGCCCCCATTGGAAAAAGCATACATATTACAAGTTGAAAGTAAATGTGATAGCAAGAGCACAATTGTATTTTATGTTCATCAGGTTAGTGCGACTGAATCCTTCACGTAAAGGGTAGTGCGTTTACAAAAAAAGTTGCACTAAACACAACAAATACATTTTAAAATACAGTTACACTCATATAAACACTATCTGATCAAAATGATTCATATAAATATAAAAAAAAAGTTAGAAGGGCTAAAAGGTATATGGTATATGAAAAGGTGTTTAACTGCAAAGGACTATAATGTATATATACATACACGTGTATATGTATGTTTGTATATATATGTATATACATGTTTTTTTTACTGTATATTCACTACATATTTTACATTCCAATGTTCTTAACATACAGTAAAATGTTATTTTTATTGTAAATATATATCTATCTTTCTCTCTCTCTAGATAGATATATAGATATATATATATATATATATATATATATACAACATATATATATATAAATATATACTGTATATATATTATTATTATTATTATTATTCTATATTTATAAAGCGCCAACAGGTTCCACAGCGCTGTCCATGGGTATAAAAAAGTACAACGGTGAAACAATATAATAAAAGACAACATTTTACAAATACAGGGGGAATTGAGGGCCCTATTCCCATGGTAACTTACAATGTAGATGGGTAGGAGGATGGGGAACACGAGGTAGGGACTGCAGAAGTGAGAATGATATTAGTGAGAAGATAGATGAGGGCAACTGTTAGGTAAGTGAAATTCATTTGTTACTGAGTTGGGTGATAAGCTTCCCTGAACAAAAAGGTCTTTAGGGAACGTTTAAAGGAGGAGAGGTTAGAGGAAAGTCTGACCGCTTGAGGAAGTGCATTCCAGAGGGTTGGTGCCGCATGAGAGAAGTCCTGTAGTCTAGCATGAGAGGAGGTGATGGTAGAAGATGCAAGGAGCAGGTCATTGATAGATCTTAGGGGGCGGGCTGGAGTATATTTGTTAATGAGTGAGGACAGGTAGGGGGGGCAGCATTGATGAGGGCTTTGTAGGCCAGGGTGAGAATTTTGAATTTAACTCTGCTGTGAATGGGGATCCAGTGAAGGGACTCACAGAGAGGTGCAGCAGATACAAAGAATCGGGAGAGGTGGATTAGCCTGGCAGATGCATTTAGGATGGATTGAAGGGTAGAGAGGCGGGAGAGAGGGAGGCCAGTTAGTAGGTTATTACAGTAGTCAAGTCTGGAAATTACCAGGGAGTGGATTAGCTGTTTAGTAGTTTCAGCGCTCAGAAACGGAAGAATTTTGGAGATATTGCGTTGGATGGTTGCGGCAGGATGAAGAGAGCAATTGGATGTGGGGAATGAAGGACAGATTTGAGTTTGACTTCAAGGCAGCAGACTTGGGTTAAGGGGAGATAGTGGTGCCGCCAACAGTGATAGAAAAATAAAACTAGAGGGGGGGATTAGAAGTAGTTCGGTCTTGGACATTTTTATTTTTAGGTGATGAGAGGCCATCCAGGAGGAAATGCCAGATAAGCAGTCGCTGATGTGAGAATTGACAGAAGGAGAGAGTGCAGGGGTGGATAGGTAGATCTGGGTATTATCAGCATAGAGGTGAAAGTTGAAGCCAAATCTGTTGATAAGTTTACCCAGTGAAGAAGTGTAAACAGAGAAGAGTAGAGGACCCAGGACAGAGCCTTGAGGTACTCCAACAGACAGAGGCAAAAAAGAGGAGGAGTCACCAGCAAAAGAGACAGAGAAGGATCTGTTAGAGAGATAAGAGTGAATCCAGGAGAGGGCAGTGTCACAGAGCCCAAGAGAGCTGAGAGTTCGTAGAAGAAGGGGATGGTCAACAGTGTCAAAGGCAGCAGAGAGGTCAAGTAAGATGAGTATAGAGTAGTAGCCTTTGTTTTTAGCAGACATTAGATAGTTAGTAACCTTGGTGAGGGCAGTCTGAGTTGAGTGTTGGGGACGGAATCCAGATTGCATGGGGTCGAGCAATGAGTTGGAGGACAGGGAGTGGTTAGGCGATCGAAAACTAGTTTTTCAAGGATTTTTTAAGCTAGCAGGAGCAGTGATATAAGGCAGTAGTTTGCAGGAGAGTTAGGGTCAAGGGAGGTTTTTTTGAGGATGGGGGTGACCTTTGCATGTTTGAAGGAGGCAGGGAATGAGCTGGTAGAAAGGGATAGGTTGAATATGTGAGTAAGAGCTGGAGTGAGGGTAGGAGACAGAGAAGGTATAAGATGTGAAGGAATAGGGTCAAGTGGGCAGGTAGTGAGGTATAAGGAAAACAATAGGGAATATACTTCACTCTCAGTGGTTGGGAGGAGGGTGGCAGAGGGGGTGACTGGGGAGAGGTTGGGAGATTGCAGGCTTGTGTTGGGATGTTTCTTCTGATAGTAAGTGTTTTATAGAAAAAGTAGTCAGCCAGGTCTTGAGCACTGAATGCAGATAAGGGGGTGGTGCAGGTGGGTAGAAGAGAGAATTGAAAATGGAGAAGAGTCTTTTAGGATTTGAGGAGTGAGTGGATATAAGAGAAGAGAAGTAGGTTTCCTTAGCTAAGTGAAGGGCAGAAGTGTAAGAGTAAAGAATGAAGATCTATGATTATGGCCAATGGCCGAAACGCGTAAGTTCCAGCTTATGCTCACTCCACACTGATGTCTTCATGATGTTTTTAATCTTTATGGAATAAAGTTTACCTTTTAATGAATTTGGGGGCCTACATCCGAACTTCTTTTTTTGCAGTAAAGAATGAACTTATAGTGCATGAAATCAGGTTCAGAGCGGGATTTCCTCCAGGCACGTTCAGCAGTGTGGGAGCATTTTTGTAGGTGGCGTGTTTGCTGGGAGTGCCAAGGCTGGAGCTGACAACGTGGGGCTTTGCGAAGTTGGGGAGGAGCCAGAGTGTCAAGTGCAGAGGAGAAAGTATTGTTATAGTGGGTCAGGGCAGGATATTGTGGAAGTGTGGGGGAGGCGTATTTGAAAAAGGTTGGAGAGTTGGGGAGGATCCACAGTGTGCAGATTTCTACAGGTGCGGGGGCGAGGGGGAGAAGTAGGTTTAGCCTGTGTATTAAGATTAAAGGTGAGTTTATGGTGGTCTGAGATGGGAAATGGGCAAAAGGCAACATGAGAGAGAGAGCAAAGATAGGAGAATACAAGATCAATAGAGTGTCCATCACTGTGGGTAGGGAATAGGGTGGATTGTGAGAGGCCGAAGGAGTTAGTGAGTGAGAGAAGTTTAGAGGCAGCAGGGGAAGATGGGTTGTCAATGGGGATAAAAATATATATATGTATATATATATATATATAGATAGATAGATAGATAGATAGATAGATAGATAGATAGATAGATAGATAGATAGATAGATAGATACCGTATATATGTATATACCTATACCTGTATATATATCTATTTTACAGTAACATAATCAGATATATATAGAAATATATATTTAATAATAAAAATTAAAAAAAATTCTATGTAAGAACATAGGAATGTAAAATATGTGTAACGAGCATCGGGTTTCGATGTAGGTCTAACGTGGTGTCGGGTTAATGCACATGAAGAACTGAAAGCCCAAATGTATGTTATTAAAATATTAAATATTTTTAAAAATTATTACAAATTATTATACATACTGTAAAATATTCTAAATTACAATATGTATAAGTTGTAATATAATTTTTATGATTAGTATTATTATCGGTTATTTGTAGAGCGCCAACAGATTCCACAGCGCTAATATTTTTATTAATATTTTTTAATATTTAATATTTCAATAACGCACAATGAAGTTAGTAATTCTTCATGTGCACTAACCCGACACTGTGTTAGACCTACATTGCGACAACTGATGCACGTTACACATATTTTATATTCCTATGTTCTTCACATAGAAAATAAAATGAATACATTTTTTATATATATATGATGTTAATGTAAAATAAATACATATATATATATATATATATATATATATATATATATATATATATATATATATATATATAGGAATTGATATACAGGTATAGGTATACACAGATATATATTTAAATATGTATTTACAATAAAAAAAACATTATTTTATATATGAACATTGAAATGTTAACTATGAATAACTCCTGTCAGGTTAGCGCATGAGGTGTTTTTTCTTCTGTGCTCTCCATTGACTTCTATGGGAAGAATACATTAACATGATCACAATATTTGGTAACATGCATCGGGTTTCACTCAAGCACAAACTTTTTACTTTCAACTTGTAATACGCTCACCACCCGACACTCACAAAAAAATGATCAAGCAAAAGAGCTAAATAGTGCGCCACTTGTAATCTAGCCCACAGCTAGGTGCTTTTCCTACAATATGATTGCAAAAATTGAGAGGATGGAGTGGATCCTGAAATCTGACCCTAAACATTCTACAGAGTGATTATTTGGTCAGAGTAGCAGCTCATCTATAATTGCTCCTCACTGGCCATTGCAAAAGGAGATAAAATACAAATAAAGCTTTATTCAGGGACTGCAAAACAATATAAAATATAGCTAAGAAAATGAAATGCATTTAAACATTTATTTGTATGCAGATATTTTGCAAAAACAGTGATTTTACCCTGGCTCCTAACTTTTTGGGTTATTTTCCATATAGCTATATACAAATATCACTTTCTACCTCCAAAAAGTATGTCTGTCCTGTACACATTCTTAATGGCTCCTAAACAGATTTGTTGACCCCTGTAAAAAGAGTTATTAAGTTTTATTCCTGAACAAATTTTAGTGATGATGCAAAAACTTTTACCAACACTAAAATAAATATTTGGGCAAACTTAGACCCTAAAAAGTTAGTCCAAAGAAGAACATAACTAAATAATTGTATTATCTCTTAGCAATTTTATTAAAATATAAACATAAAATATTGTGGTACCTAGTTGAGAGCAAGGAGTGCTTAAAGGGATATGAAACCCAAATTTGTTCTATCATGATTCAGACAGAGCATGCAATTTAAAAAAAAAATTTCCAATGTAGTTCTACTATTTAATTTCTTTCACTCTCTTTGTATCCTTTTCTTGAAAAATATACCTAAGGAGGATCAGAAGCTGGTGATTAGTGGTTGCACATATATACCACTTGCCATTGGCTTTCAGCTAGCTCCCAGTACAGCAGTGTTGCTCCTTCAACAAAGGATACTAAAAGAACTAACGGCTAGATTACGAGTCTTGCGGGAAGGTGAAAAAGCAGCGTAAACAGTCCTAACGCTGCTTTTGTACGCCCGCTGGTATTACGAGTCTTGCAGGTATAGGTGTACCGCACACTTTTTTGGCCTTACCGCAAACCAACTTACGTAAATTCCGTAAAGGCTTTTTTCTATGGGACTTCCATAGTGCTGGTATTAAGAGTTTGTCCTGGGAGGCCAAAAAGTGAGCGGTACAGCCTCTACCGCCAAGATTCCTAACGTATTTTAAAGTCAGCAGTTATGAGTTTTACACTACAAAGCTGTAGCATAAAACTAATAACTAAAGTGCTAAAAAGTACACTAACACCCATAAACTACCTATTAACCCCTAAACCGAGGCCCTCCTGTATCGCAAACACTAAAATAAAATTATTAACCCCAAATCTGCTGCTCCGGACATCGCCGCCACTAGAATAAACATATTAACCCCTAAACCGCCACACTCCCGCCTCGCAAACACTAGTTAAATATTATTAACTCCTAATCTGCCACCCCTAACATCGCCGCCACCTACATTATACTTATTAACCCCTAATCTGCCGTCCCCAACGTCGCCGCCACTATTCTAAATGTATTAACCGTTTAAACCTAAGTCTAACCCTAAAACCCCTAACTGAAATATAATTAAAATAAATCTAAATAAAATTCCTATCATTACCTAAATTATTCCTATTTAAAACTAAATACTTACCTGTAAAATAAACCCTAAACTAGCTACAATATAACTAATAGTTACATTGTATCTAGCTTAGGGTTTATTTTTATTTTACAGGCAAGTTTGTATTTATTTTAACTAGGTAGACTAGTTAGTAAATAGTTATTAACTATTTAATAACTACCTAGCTAAAATAAATACAAATTTACCTGTAAAATAAAACCTAACCTGTCTTACACTAACACCTAACCTTACACTACAATTAAATAACTTACATAAATGAAATACAATTAGCTAAATTACAAAAAAACACACTAAATTACAGAAAATAAAAAACAAATTACAAGATATTTAAACTAATTACACCTAATCTAAGAGCCCTATCAAAATAACCCCCCCCACCCAAATAAAAAAAAACCCTAGCCTAAACTAAACTATCAATAGCCCTTAAAAGGGCCTTTTGTGGGGCATTGCCCCAAAGAAATAAGCTCTTTTACCTGTAAAGAAAATACAAACACCCCCCCCCCAACAGTAAAACCCACCACCCACACAACCAACCCCCTAAATAAAACCCTAACTAAAAAAACCTAAGCTCCCCATTGCCCTGAAAAGGGCATTTGGATGAGCATTGCCCTTAAAAAGGCATTTAGCTCTATTGCTGCCCAAAGCCCTAAACTAAAAATAAAACCCACCCAATACACCCTTAAAAAATCCTAACACTAACCCCCGAAGATTCACTTACCGGGAGAAGTCTTCATCCAAGAGGCAAGATGTCCTCAACGAAGGAGAAGTCTTCACCCAGACGGCATCTTCTATCTTCATCCTTCCGACGCAGAGCGGGTCCATCTTCAAGACATCCACACGGAGCATCCTCTTCTTCCAATGTCTTCTTGCTGAATGAAGATACCTTTAAGTGACGTCATTCAAGATGGCATCCCTTAGATTCTGATTGGCTGATAGAATTGGATCAGTCAATACGTTTTTTTCAACCTTAATTCCGATTGGCTGATAGAATTCTATCAGCCAATCGGAATCTAAGGGACGCCATCTTGGATGACGTCACTTAAAGGTACCTTCATTCAGCAAGAAGACATCGGAAGAAGGGGATGCTCTGCGTCAGATGTCTTGAAGATGGACCCTCTCCGCGTCGGAAGGATGAAGATAGAAGATGCCGTCTGGATGAACACTTCTGCCCATCTGGAGGACCACTTCTGCCGGCTTCGTTGACGACATCTTGCCGCTTGGATGAAGACTTCTCCCGGTAAGGTGAATCTTCGGGGGTTAGTGTTAGGATTTTTTAAGGGTGTATTGGATGGGTTTTATTTTTAGGTTAGGGCTTTGGGCAGCAATAGAGCTAAATGCCCTTTTAAGGGCAATGCCCATCCAAATGCCCTTGTCAGGGCAATGGGGAGCTTAGGTTTTTCTTAGTTAGGGTTTTATTTGGGGGGTTGCTTGTGTGGGTGGTGGGTTTTACTGTTGGGGGGTGTTTGTATTTTTTTTACAGGTAAAAGAGCTGATTTCTTTGGGGCAATGCCCCGCAAAAGGCCCTTTTAAGGGCTATTGATAGTTTAGTTTAGGCTAAGGGTTTTTTTTATTTTGGGGGGGCTTTTTTATTTTGATAGGGCTCTTAGATTAGGTGTAGTTAGTTTAAATATTTTGTAATTTGTTTTTATTTTCTGTAATTTAGTGGGGGGGGGGTTTGTAATTTAGCTAATTGTATTTAATTTATTTAATTGTATTTAATTTAGGTAATTTATTTAATTGTATTTAATTTAGGTAAATTATTTAATTGTAGTGTAGTGTTAGGTGTTAGTGTAACTTAGGTTAGGTTTTTTATTTTACAGGTAAATTTCTATTTATTTTAGCTAGGTAGTTATTAAATAGTTAATAACTATTTACTAACTAGTCTACCTAGTTAAAATAAATACAAACTTGCCTGTAAAATAAAAATAAACTCTAAGCTAGATACAATGTAACTATTAGTTATATTGTAGCTAGTTTAGGGTTTATTTTATAGGTAAGTATTTAGTTTTAAATAGGAATAATTTAGGTAATGATAGGAATTTTATTTAGATTTATTTTAATTATATTTAAGTTAGGGGGTGTTAGGGTTAGACTTAGGTTTAGGGGTTAATAAATTTAGAATAGTGGCAGCGACATTGGGGACGGCAGATTAGGGGTTAATAAATGCAGGTAGGTGGCGGCAATGTTAGGGGCAGCAGATTAGGGGTTAATAAATATAATGTAGGTGTCGGCAATGTTGGGGGCGGCAGATTAGGGGTTAATAAGTATAATGTAGGTGGTGGCGATGTCGGGGGCGGCAGATTAGGGGTTAATAAGTGTAAGATTAGGGGCGTTTAGACTCGGGGTACATGTTAGGGTGTTAGGTGTAAACATAAAATTTGTTTTCCCATAGGAATCAATGGGGCTGCGTTACTGAGTTTTACGCTGCTTTACTGCAGGTGTTAGACTTTTTCTCAGCCGGCTCTCCCCATTGATGTATATGGGGAAATCGTGCACAAGCACGTATAACCAGCTCACCGCTCACTTAAGCAGCGCTGGTATTGGAGTGCAGTGTGGAGCGCAATTTTGCTCTACGCTCATTTCTTGCCTGTTAACGACGGGTTGATAAAAACCCGTAATACCAGCGCTGCAGGGAAGTGAGTGGTGAGAATAAACTGCAAGTTAGCACCGCACCCCTGTTACCGCAAAACTCGTAATCTAGCCGTAAGTTAGATAACAGAAGTAAATTGGAAAGTTGGTTAAAAATTTGATGATCTATCTGAATCATGAAAGAAAAAAATTGGGTTTCATGTCCCTTTACTAACTCTATTGTGTCACTCAGCTCTAAAAAATTAGAATTGGGCATAACATTCATTGCTTTATATTTTCTAATATATTCTACACTTAGCATACACACGTATTTTTACCTATGAAGTCTTTTGCTAAAAACCCTAACATTCTAAGAATATAAATCAATATCTGATTATCCTGCAGACATTAACTCTCTACCCAGCTTACAGAGATCTCTTTATACAAATATTTTAGATAATTCTTCATTTTCCCATACTTAATTGATAACTTATTTTACATTTTTTTATAAATACATTCTGAAATAGTTATAAACATGTCTCTTTCTTACCAGTTACAACTACTTGGGCTGTGCTCTTTTGATCGCCAGTGTCACAAGTATAATCGCCAGAATCTTCAGGCCTTGCATTCAGAATTAATAGCTCAACCACTGAGCCTTGTTGTTTAATGGTGATCTTCTCGTTGGTTTTCAGCTCCTGTTCTCCCTTTCTCCATATAACAATAGCATCAGCCTTGCTTAGCTCGCAGTGTAGCTTCACAGTGCTTCCTTCCTTGGCTTTCTCATTTCTAAGACCCCTCTTAAATAAAACTGGTAAAGCTGGAAAAGAAGAGTAAGTGGAATCAGTAGCCCAACAATATATATGTTATATGTATAAGCTAAAATGTAAATACAATAACAAGTACTTAAAGGGAAACTAAACCCACATTTTTCTTTCATGATACAGATAGAGCATGTAATTTTAAGCAACTTTCTAATTTACTCCTATTATAAATTTGTCTTCTTTCTCTTGTTATCTTTATTTGAAAAAGCAGGAATGCAAGCATAGGAGCCGGCCCATTTTTGGTTCCGCACCAGGGTAGTGCCTGCTGATTGGTGGCTAAATGTAGAGTAAACAGAATGATGTCTAGCACAGAGGATACTACAGCAGAGTCACAGGAGCACCACAACACTCCAAATATCACACGAAAGAGATCCAAAAGTGGCTGCAAAAGGAGTTTATTACAAAACACACACAGGGTTACAGAGTCTGTAACCCTGTGTGTGTTTTGTAATAAACTCCTTTTGCAGCCACTTTTGGATCTCTTTGGTGGCTAAATGTAACCACAAATCAGCAAGCGCTACACAGGTACTGAACCAAAAATGGGCTGTCTCCTATGCTTGTATAACTGCTTTTCCAAATAAAGATAGCAAGATAAAGAAGACACATTTCTAATAGGAGTAAATTAGAAATTTGCTTAAAATTGCATGCCCTATCTCAACCATGATATAAAAATTGGGTTTTGTCCCTTTAAATCAACTGATAAAGTCACCAAACTGTACACAGGCATATTATAAAAGTAATGGGACACTACTCAAGGCTATATCTATGACCAACAGTAGCAAAAGAAAAAGCAATGGAGTACAAACAGTTATTTAAAGGGACACGGCAACTCTCCATTTTTAGCCCCTTAAAATTCCAGCTTGGGAGCCACAGATAATTACTGGTCCCAAGCAGGAAACAGCCTGTGAGCCAATTGGAAAGCAGCAGTCACATGACCCTGCCAATTACCAGCTATTTTCAGATCGGCAGTGGCAGCTCTTGCGTTTGTGTTAAATGTAAAGAGCTGGAGTCTCAACGAATTAGAGCTTATCATTTTTGCACTAGAATATAATCAAGCCCAGGATAAAATTAAAAAATCACTATACATATTATTGATAATATTGCTGAACATTTAAATATTTAGACAGTGAAAAACTGTAATTATAAGTTGCGTATTTAGCTGAACAATTATTAAATATATCTCTTTGTGCAATGATTTACCCATTGGCTGACAGACAGCGATGCGATACATTAAAATGCATTGCAGCACTCTGGCACCCAGGGGTATTTATAGCATCTGACACAAAGATGAAACCTGACCATCCCAATACTATGAAATTAATCAGATCCATCTGAGGTAAGAAAGTTGAAAAATTACTCTGTTTCTAACAATAATTTTATTCATAAACTAAAGCAGATTTTCACTTATCACTGTAGAGTGTCTCAAAAAAACAAATAATTTGTAGCATTTTTCAGTGATGTCAGAAGATGTAGGATTTATACCCAGCAAGCAGCTGTTTTATTTTCATTATATATACTATATACCAATATACCAAGTAACATAAAATATGAAAAAACACTTCTTTCTTGTGTTTAATCTCCTGTTTGTACAGGAAACATCTGTTGTAGATAAAAGATCAAATTGCAATTGTGACTGCAGTCACAGTAATTGTATATATTAGATGGAAGGTGTAAGCCCCAGCAAGCATGAAAAGCCAAGAAAGGCTATCTGCATATGCTGTCCTGGATAAAAGCCAGGCTCCCCCAAACAAATGTGAGTCTATAAGAGAGGTGAGCCACAGATCTGCAGGTCTACAGCATAGTAGTGAGTCCAGTGATTGTAGACCCAATACAACTTATAGAATTCAAGACTTCACTTTGATTAATTTGTCTTTCCTCTATTTTCCTTAACTGACTAATACTGCATTATCGGTTTTGTACTTCCTACTAATTCTCACTGGCTGCCTATTTTTCATGGTGGAGATGGATATGCCTCTGCATGTATGACAAGAAAATTTTGAATTATTCAGCAAAGGAACTTGCATTTTTCAACAACAAAAAAACAAAAGCAAACGATAATTACTAGACGTGAATTTTGCGATTAATTTCACAAACAAATGCCAAATATGGCCGTGAGTAGCAGCATTCGGCTCTTTTCGGTGGCATATTTATTCTTATGGATTGGCACAGAATCCGGTGTTCTGGTAAGGGACCGAACTTTTCAAAAGAGCGAACCATGTCACTTCCTGTGACGTTTCATCAGCTGTTGCACTCATTTTGCCCCTAATACGCATGCGTGCCAGCGTCATCACATACCTGGCCGCATACGTCACTGTGAAACTTTTTAGAATTGTGAAATTCTGAAACCTTTCTATAGCGCATGCGTGGGCTTTTCTATCACAAATGGGGGGGTTTATGGAACTATGTTTATTCAACACTGTATGTGAATTATGGTGTGAAACCGAAATACATGTATACTTATTTAAAAATATTTATTTATATATAACCTCAATCATGGAACAATGTTTCAAAAAAGAACAAGGTGCAACAGCACTACACATATGATATGGGAGATGCCTGTATTATTGAAATCTTTCATGGGCTACAGTGCTGATGCAAGTACAGACTAGTGTAAGTTTGTCAAAATTTAACATTCATTGGTCTATATTAACCTTTTAAAGCCGTTATGCCGTTCCATTCCGTCATAATTAGACTGGGCTTTAAAGCCGTTATGACGGAATGGAACGTCATAACTAACGGCTGTCCTGAAGCCTTCTGTGCTTCAGGGATTTAATCGCGGTCTGGAGGGCGTTCCTAGGATTGTAGGGACGCCCCCCAGATGCGATCCAATAATTGAAATCTCGCGATCGTATGCACGATCGCGTAGTTTCAATTTGTCTACATCGGAACAGTTGTTCCGATGTAGGCACTTTAACCCTGTCACGAAAGGGTTAAAATCATAGAACACAAACAACATAGAATTCTAATGTGTTTTTAAATGTTATGTTGTTTGTGTTCTATGATTTTAATATAGACCAATGAATGTTAAATTTAAACTTATCACCCTATCACATCTCCAGATAATGATGTTATATCTATCATAACTTAAGAGGGAGTGTGAAGTGCTATTCAGATGCATCTTTTTGCCAAACCTCTTTTTTTGACAAATTTACACTATGGAACGATGTTTATTTGTCCCTGTATGACAAAAAGCCACTCGACTATCGCCACTGCATGTCGTATTTTAAAGTAAACATAAAGTGAAGTGCTTTGAATGCACGCCTTCTTGTTTGTATGCGTTTGAGGTTATATATAAATAAATATTTTTAAATAAGTATACATTTATTTCGGTTTCACACCATAATTCACATACAGTGTTGACTAAACATCGTTCCATAAACCCCCCCATTTGTGATAGAAAAGCCCACGCATGCGCTATAGAAAGGTTTCAGAATTTCACAATTCTAAATAGTTTCACAGTGACGTATGCGGCCAGGTATGTGATGACGCTGGCACACATGCGTATTAGGGGCAAAATGAGTGAAACAGCTGATGAAACGTCACAGGAAGTGACATGGTTCGCTCTTTTGAAAAGTTCGGTCCCTTACCAGAACACCGGTGTTCTATCGAAAAAAGCTACGTGGTCGAGGTTAGCTACCTCGGCGTGCGCATGCTCACAATTACGTAATTGCATTCCACAGATGATTCAAAAGAATCTTTGGAATGCAATTACGTAATTATAAGCATGCGTACAGACTCGGGTAGCTAATTTCGACAGAAATGAAAACGAGTGTGCTATTAAAATGTACAGTGGTGATCTCCATGCGCGTATGCATGCTTAAAACTGTTGGCAGCTAATTCTGACAGTGTGTTTTCTAATTATTTTACAGAGGGCTGTTCAGTGCTCAATTGCACAAAGGGTCTATTAACATTAAAATGTTTGATTTGAATCATCTGTGGAATGCAATTACATAATTGTGAGCAAGCGCACATCAAGATAGCTAATCTCGACAAGGTATCTTTTGTCGACAGGACACCGGCTTCGAAAAGAGCCAAATGCCGTTACACACTGACATAATTGGCATTTGTTTGAGAAACTAATTGGCAAATGCACATTTCTAATAATAACATCAATTTACCTTTTACTGTTAGAGTTGAAGAAGTTTTTTGTTCTCCTGTTTCACAGACGTAAGTCCCGGCATCCTCCTTCACCAAATGACGAATCACTAACTCCACAATCTGCTCTTTCATTCGCACTTCATATTTATCTCCAGCTTTGAGGGTCTTTCCATCTTTTTTCCATTCCACGTGAGCTTTAGTGTTGGAAACTTCACATGAGATTGTTGCGGTTTCACCTTCAACAGATTCTGTATCTTGGAGTTCACGTCTAAAATAAGCTTGCAAGGCTAAAAAGCAAAATTGTGTTATAA
Organism: Bombina bombina; assembly: GCF_027579735.1. Classification (NCBI taxonomy): domain Eukaryota; kingdom Metazoa; phylum Chordata; class Amphibia; order Anura; family Bombinatoridae; genus Bombina; species Bombina bombina. The sequence continues at coordinate 161,590,687 of NC_069503.1, read as the reverse complement.
CATTAGATCCAGTTATTTAGTAATGTAAAATTATAACATTTAAGTTATTTCATATTAATCTCGTGTGTAAGTAATTTCTGTTTCAAAAAACAGTGTAAACTCAGTTGAAATACAATGCCTGTGTCTAAACACTAATAAGGGGTGGAGTTGGCTGCTACAGACAGCTTAGCTATGTTATTCATTTTGCTTATTTTTGAAAAGTATATTAAAATACTTGCCAGCAATTTTTTAACAATATTTTTATGCAAACTATCTTAAATGAATTAGCCGTTTTAGGATATGTACAGATCTCAACCTGTTTTATGTCCCTTTAAGGTTGTACAACTGAGCCAGATATTTTTTAGTAACAGCACTGTATATAAGTTAGTGTGATTAGCTTCTTCAGAGAGCCAAATGAAAAAGCAAACATTTATACCAAAAATGGCTGCTGGTGTTACCATGACAACACATATTCAGTTAATTAACAAAGCTAAGCCTCACTGAAATATCGTGGAAAATATTAAAAACATAAATTATATCAATAAACCCTTATTTATGCATGTGTTCAAAAAATGTATCAGGATATCTATGGGTAACAGTATCTATTGGATAACTGCATACCACAGATACAGTAGTTTAAAAATATAAAGACATTTTAAGATTTATTTTTAAATTATAAAACATAATTAATATTTTTTTAACTTTTTAAAAAATAATTATAGGTTTTAAGTGTAGATTTTAGAAGTAAAATTATTATCCCTTCCACTCATTAAGGGTCGAAGCTCGGGGTAAAGCTTCAGTAATGAAAAGACAAATTAACAACCATTATCAACTGAAAACAAAAACTTCTTAACACTGGTTGCAAAATACTGGTTGTAAATCCATCAATATTAATAGCTTTCAATAGTAATGCCTGTGTGCCAGGTAGCCATTGGCATTATTATTTTCTGTACCAAATATTTTAATAAGGCCCAGATTAAAAGTGGCGCTCTATTTTTCCCGCTCAAGCGCTAATTGTTCTCAAGTTAATAACTGAGCTCGGCCGTATTAGCGTGCAGATTTCAAGTTGAAAGTAAAAAGTTAGAGTGTGAGAAAAGGACTCAGGCGCGCTAACTTCAGGGCAACGGATATGACAGAACTACCTCCCTCTCCCCATAGACTTCTATGGGGCAAGCTACAAAAACATTTTAAGTTATCATGACCGAGATAACTCGACACTGCATTAGATCATCTGAGCTAAAGCTGAAGGTGCGTTATGAATACTTTAAATTCCTATGTTCTCCACTAGAAGAAAAAGTTTTTATTTTTAAATATATATTTCTTTATATACTGTATATGATTATTTATTTTTGCAAAATATATATCTATACATATATATCTATATGAATATATAACGATATAGATAGATAGATAGATAGATAGATAGATAGATAGATAGATAGATAGATAGATAGATAGATATGCAGATGTATATTTTAAAATAAAAAAATAATATTCTTTCTTAGTGAAGAACATAGGAATTTCAAGTATTTCTATTTAAAAAAAAGGTATTCGACAGGGAAGGGCTATTTATTTCTCTATATATGTATATATGTGTGCACATATAAACACATAAATACACATGTATACATACATGCATACACATATATATATATATATAACTGTATAGGAAGATGAAGGGCACTCTCAGGATTTGTGAAATTTGCGTATACATAGTATCAGATTTCCAGTTCTTGGTGAGTCTGGCTTTTAGCCGTTTTGAGTTTTTTCTTGTCTTGATGAAGGCTTCTGCGAAAGCCGAAACGTCGACTTAACAAAGTTGTGATTAAGAACAAAGAATAAACAATTATTTGCTGATACGCAAATTTCACAAATCCTGAGAGTGCCCTTCATCTTCCTATACAGTTCTACATATTTTTTTGAGGATTGCACCCAGGTTCGAAACTACTGACCAAAGTTGGAGTGCTGGAACACCTGCTATTTCCAATTATATATATATATCACACACACACATTGGAGCTTTTTCTAGTCAAACATGCCAAATACCAAATCCCTTTTTAACCCTTTTAAAACCTTTTTATCAATATCATAATTATATTTTTAATAAAACATGTATATATGAGTCTAATATTTCATTTTAATTAGCTTTTGATGTGTTTTGTGAAAAAAATATTTTTAACCCTTACACTTTACTTCAGGACTCAAGTCGCGCTAAATATTTTAGTGCAGTTCCAGCTTGCGCTTGAGTGCAACCTTTAACTTTCAACTTGTTGTAATATGAGTGCTATTTAGTGTGTTCCCGATATCCATTAAAAGTATAGACTAGGCTAGAGTTTCTCTGTTAGCGCAGTACAGCGACATTGCTTATCGAATCCTGTGCTATTATTAGCGTGCCACACCTACAAGATTATTAATACTTAATGGCTCAAGGGTGATTAATAGCATATCTACTAATGCACTAGGAGTCTTTATGGTAAACTGAGCTAGAATTCTATACACACATATTTAATTTAGTGAATTTATTTACTGGTTTTAAACTAAAAGTCTCTACATTTTATTTTGAAACTTGTGAAAACATGTGCTAATAAGGACCATTAGCCCACTGTGGGAGTTTTACTTTGTAGCCAATGAGAAATAATGCGGCAGTATGACTTATGTAGACAGGCACTGCATACATGTTTCAGTTTAAAGGGATATGAAACCCATTTTTTTTTCTTTCATGATTCAGATAGATCGTGCAATTGTAAACAACTTTCTAACTTATTTCTATTTTCTAATTTACTTTGTTCTCTTGATATCGTTTGCTGAAAAGCATATCTAGATAGGCTCAGTAGCTGCTGATTGGTGGCTGCACTTAGATGCCTCATGCGATTGGCTCACCCATGTGCATTGCTATTTCTTCAACAAAGAATATCTAAGGAATGAAGCAAATTATATAATAGAAGTAAATTGAAATGTTGTTTAAAATTGTATTTTCTTCCTGAATCATGAAAGAAAATTTTTGGGTTTAGTGTCCCTTTAAGGTTAAACAATATTTAACTTTATCATTTGTTAAACAAAGATCTTATAACATTGGTCATTATTGCTCATTCCTATCTATAACATATGTAGGCTTTTTATTTATCTTGAACTTTTTGGATACCATAAATTTAGGCATTTAGATTTTATTTTTTTATCCAGTATTTCCTACACCAAGATTAAAATAAACGGTTTGTCTATCTTGTTTTATTACACCAGCAACCAGGACATATGTTTTTAAGGATATTTCCTGCAACCTAACTGGTTTAAAAGCAATAGGAATACAATAATATTAGATCTTGGTAAAATACAGCTGTAAAAAAATGCATTTGATATGGTTCCCAACATGTAGTAAAACCAAAAACATGCACGCGCATGAAAACCAAACAAAGGGATGAATTCAATGTATTAAGTGAGATGTTGGTTCATAGTTACTAGATTAATGATGTTAATGAGGAAATTCAAACTCTATAAAGAGATATATAAACACCAGTGAGCTTTTTTTCATGGGATAGCTAATAGATAATCTGACTTGCATGATATAGGTCACTCTAAGTTTATATGATGGTACAGACAAAATAACTATAAAAAAATACAGAGCAACACAGAAATTATGACTTTTTACTGGACTCAGTTTGGGTGCAAATAGCCTCTTCATTATGTAAAGCATAAAGGAAATATACTTAAAGCAAAAAGTTTTGTACTTTATAACAGGACTAGATGTATAGCACACAAATGCCCAACAACAATCAGCAATAGGTTGTGATGTCGTTAATATTAAAATCCAGCAACGTCTCTTCTTATTTTTTGCTCAAAATGTATAAGACAAGATTGCAAATTTGAATTAATAAACCTATTAAAAAATGTGGCCTTATGCAACAGTCTACTTTTATTGTACAATGATTAATAAAAGATCCAACCCAAAATCTAATCCAAAGTATGGACCTGTTTGACTAAAATTCAAAATATATGCTCCATGTCTGAGAAACATATTTGTATAAATTAGTAAGGGGGCATAACTTGACCTTACTGGGTCCTGGGGAAAATATTATGGTGGGGCCGCTATTTCAATAGCTTACATATGAGCAAGTATCTCTCTGACTGTGAGTCTTCTTTTCCCCTTGGTTAATCCCCACAAGAGGATATTTACTTCCTATACAAATATCGTAGCAGGTTTTTCTGTATAGCAAAACTGTGTTGGTCATCTTGGAATTCCAGCCACCCTATTTCTAAGGGCAAATCCAAACACATTCTTAACACTGTGAGCCCTGCTTTGTAGCATCTCCACTTCACACACTTTAGCTTAAATTGAGACCTCGGAGATCCCCGTAGTTACACCCCCTGTATTAGATCTCTTACATGTATGCAACCATGTATTGCATCCATATACATTTATTCCATGTTATTTATGCCAATTCATTAATTCTGTCTTACTTCCAACTTACACAACTGACCTAATTAAGTATCACATTGCTAATGTACTGATCTGGAAGTTGGTTTTTTTAATGAAGAAAAAAAAGGTAAGTCCTAAACACGCATTGTCCAACACAAGCAGCCATTGATGGATTAGTGTTGAAAGTAAAGGTTTTGTTTTGGCATTCTTGTGGAAAACAAAATCATGATGTATAAGTAATTGTTAAAATGGAATGATGTAAGAACTTAACAGAAAATGCAAGAGGCTTTCCATCTCTTTGAAAATTGAAATTATTATATAAGACCTCTTAAAGATCGAGCTAGGAGAGGACAAGAACCATGAAATGGGATATCAAAGTTAGGGAATCACTAAATTTATTGCTTCTATTTCAGGCTATGATGGCTGAGAACTTCTCTTTAGAGGGCATCAGTGAATGTGTCATTTTCTTCCACAGTAGATCTCTTATCTAGGAGATAGACAAAGCCAGATTTTTTCCTCAAGCTTTCGCCGGTAACAGCTATCGGTTCTATTAGTTCTTCAGGTACGATAATCCTGTTTTATATGATTTGGTGGTAGCAAGATACAAGAAAAAATATTTGTGAGATTCTTAGCTGATGCTTTCATAATAGTCTTCTTTGCAGTACTAAGGATGGTAAAAATGTATAGTGTTTTCCATAATATTTATCTTATATTCTCTAACTTTGACGTGTAATATGTTGCAGTTATCTGCTGAGTTCTCACAGATGCATTTAGATTAGTTTTGGCCAAACAGTCTTCAACATGCCTTACCCTTAACTGCAACAATCGCACTAGTTCTATTGGTCCCAAATTCACACAAATAATTTCCACCATCTTTCTTCATTGCATCACAAATGATAAGGGAGGCCTCACACCCATTTCTAATTATCTGATACTTGGATGTGTTTCTGATCATTTTCCCATCTTTGTACCATTTTACAGGTTCATTACAATTAGAGGTTTCGCAGTGAAGATTCACATTTTCTCCTTCTGTTACTTCAGCATTGGTGAGCATCTTTGTAAAAATGGAAGGTTTCTCTAAAAATTACAAAATCAGATTTTAAAAGCCAATCAGTGCTCTTGAACGGCAAATAAAAACTAGGGAATCGATAAAGGTTTAAAGACAAATATTGCTCTATTTTGTCTGTTTACTGAAAATTCTAAATAGAATTCTTATACTCAAATTATTATTGTGCCAAAAAGATAGGTTAGTAAATTTGTTCAAGAAGTATCCACTAAATGTTCTGTTACTAAAAATAGTAACATAAAACTACTCTATGTCTCGTACTGTCAGTATCTCTACTTGGAATTAGTTGAGTTTTTTTCTTCTTCTTAACTATTTTGTTGCTTTGTAATTCTCTCTTCCACACGATTACCTTTCACTACCAAATTCACAGATGTTTTCTGATCACCAGCTTCAAAAGTGACTATGCCAGAGTCCTTGATAGAAAGTTGTTTCAGAGTTAATTTGTGATATCCTTTTGGGAGAGACTCTGTTTCATTTACGTCATTGGTATGGAGAGGGGTTTTATCCAAAAACCATTGTACATTTTTGTAATGTGCTGGAGAAATTCTACATTTAAACACTGCACATTCACCTTCATGGACTTCAATATCTTCAAGGTCTTCAACTATTAGAATTTTTTGTCCTAAAATGAACATAGAGAGCTGAAATGTCTAAACCCAGATGTAATGAAATACAAATCTTGGATTTGGAATTTCACAGGAACATATGTTTGCATCAACATTTCCAAATAGCTTCATCTAGAATATTTTGCCACATACAAAAACTACAAGTGATATTTGATACTTCAAATGTTCACAAAACTCAAGACTCTTCACAAAGCTCCACTCTGTATACTATCTTGTAGAAGCTTGCTTGTGGCTCCTTGGTTAATATGATGGAATTATGTTCTTATACATTGCATCCTGCCTGATCTCTGGACTCACTCTTTTATGGTATTTGTATGGCCTTGGAAACTTAAAAAGATGACAGGGATCATACCTAAACAGCAAAGCAGGACCACTCAAGTCAAAATTAAACTTTTATAATTCAGATAAAGCACGCAATTTTAAACAACTTTCCAATTCACATCTATGATCTAAATATGCACAATCTTTTTATGGGCACACTTTATGAGGCACCATCTCCTACTGAGTTTGTGCAAGATTCACAGAATATACATATATCCATTTTATGGTTGGCTAATGGCTGTCACATGATGCAGTAGGAAGGAAAGGATAGCTAACTTTGAAAATTGTTAGATAAAAATCTACTACTCGTGAAATTCAAACAAAGTGCTTTTGCATTGTCTTTTTATTGTGCATTTATTGATTGAGCTTTAGTGGTCTTTTATTTTTTCATGAGTACCTAAGTATTCATACTATCATTATATTTGTTAGTTTGTTAATTTGAATTATTATAAATTCTTACCTTTAACAGCAAGAGAAGCTTTTGTCTGAGCATCCCCAATGTCACATATATATGTATCACTGTCACTTTTCTCTAGATCATTCACCGTCAAGCTTAATGTGTTGTCTTTCTGAATCAGCTCATACTTCTTAGACGGCTTGAGGTCAATTATTCCTTTCCTCCATGTTACAGTTTGTGCGTTTTTTTCTGTTTCACAGATGAATATAGCACTTTCTCCTTCTTCCTCTTTAATGTCACTTATTTCCTTGGTGAATCTATTAGGTTTTTCTATTAAACAGAAACATTTAAAATAAATATACATTTTACACATTTAAATGTATTGAAAGTCAATACACAACAATAAATAATCATATTTTTGCTTAGAACCACCTTTGAAACTTAGAAATGTTGTTAATCAATTCAATTGACATTGTTTTCTATTTATTTTTTGCTCTTAAACATTAGGGAAGAATTTTTCAGCTGCTGACAAAGTGTATTAAATCTTTTGTTCGTTAAAGGAATAATCAAATATTAAAAAATGTGTAATTTTTTTAAATATTTAATTATCCTATTAACAAATGAATTAAAGGGACAGTCAAGTCCAAAAAAAACTTCATGATTTAAATAGGGCATGTAATTTTAAACAACTTTCCAATTTACTTTTATCACCAATTTTGCTTTGTTCTCTTGGTATTCTTAGTTGAAAGCTAGAAGGATCATATGCTAATTTCTTAGACCTTGAAGGCCGCCTCTAATCTGAAAGCATTTTGACAGTTTTTCACCACTAGAGGGTGTTAGTTCACGTGTTTCGTATAGATAATATTGAGCTCATACACATGAAGCTCCTAGGAGTGAGCACTGATTGGGTAAAATGCAAGTCTGTCAAAAGAACTGAAATAAGGAGGCAGTGTGCAGAAGCATAGATACAAGGTAATTACAAAGGTTAAATGTGTATTATTATAACTGTGTTGGTTATGCAAAACTGGGGAATGGGTAATAAAGGTATTATCTATTCTTTTTAAACAACAAATATTCTGGTGTTGACTGTCCTTTTAACCAATTTTAGTTGGTTTGTTAAGGTGTTAATTAGGTAATTAGTTTAAAGCACCATTTGATATCCTTTTGGGAACAAAAAAACATAGAATAATGAAACTATATTTTATTTGGATCATTTGTCTGAAAACAAATGCACGTCTATTGTTAAAGGGACAGTCTAGTAAAAATTAAACTTTCATGATTCAGATAGGGCATGCAATTTTAAACAACTTTCCAACTTACTTTTTTCATCAAATTTGCTTTGTTCTCTTGGTATTCTTTGTTGGAAGCTAAACCTTGATAAGCTCGTATGCTAATTGCTAAACCCTTGAAGGCCACCTATTATCTCAAAGCATTTGACAGTTGTTCACAGCTAGAGGGCATAAGTTCATGTGTGCTATATAGCTAACATTGTGCTCACGCCAGTGGAGTTACTTATTAGAGGGCACTGATTGGCTAAAATGCAAGTCTGTCTAAAGAACTGAAATAAGGGGGCAGTCTGCAGAGGCTTAGATACAAGGTAATTACAGAGGTATAACGTATATTAATATAACAGTGTTGGTTATGCAAAACTGAGGAATGGTAAATAAAGGGATTATCTATCTTTTGAAACAATACAAATTCTGGAGTAGATTGTCCCTTTAACTAACAAACCACAATGAAAAGCCTGTATTTTACTGATATAGCTCTCCAATTAGAAAGCATTTAATTAACTATCCTTTTAGTATCAAAGTAACAGCTACAGGCAAATTCAATATTTGTAATTGCTTCTGGTCAATAAACTAAGCTGTCCTGAAAGTATGTATTTATCTTACCTACTGTATATACTAACTGCCCTGAAAGGATGTATTTATCTTACCTACTGTATATACTAACTGCCCTGAAAGGATGTATTTATCTTACCTATATACTAACTGCCCTGAAAGGATGTATTTATCTTACCTATATACTAACTGCCCTGAAAGGATGTATTTATCTTACCTATATACTAACTGGCCTGAAAGGATGTATTTATCTTACCTATATACTAACTGCCCTGAAAGGATGTATTTATCTTACCTATATACTAACTGCCCTGAAAGGATGTATTTATCTTACCTATATACTAACTGCCCTGAAAGGATGTATTTATCTTACCTATATACTAACTGCCCAGAAAGGATGTATTTATCTTGCCGATATACTAACTGCCCTGAAAGGATGCATTTATCTTACCTATATACTAAACTGCCCTGAAAGGATGTATTTATCTTACCTATATACTAACTGGCCTGAAAGGATGTATTTATCTTACCTATATACTAACTGGCCTGAAAGGATGTATTTATCTTACCTATATACTAACTGGCCTGAAAGGATGTATTTATCTTACCTATATACTAACTGGCCTGAAAGGATGTATTTATCTTACCTATATACTAACTGGCCTGAAAGGATGTATTTATCTTACCTATATACTAAACTGCCCTGAAAGGATGTATTTATCTTACCTATATACTAACTGCCCTGAAAGCATGTATTTACCTTACCTATATACTAAACTGCCCTGAAAGGATGTATTTATCTTACCTATATACTAACTGCCCTGAAAGGATGTATTTATCTTACCTATATACTAACTGCAATGAAAGGATGTATTTATCTTACCTATATACTAATTGCAATGAAAGGATGTATTTATCTTACCTATATACTAACTGCCCTGAAAGGATGTATTTATCTTACCTATATACTAATTGCAATGAAAGGATGTATTTATCTTACCTATATACTAACTGCCCTGAAAGAATGTATTTATCTTACCTATATACTAACTGCCCTGAAAGGATGTATTTATCTTACCTATATAGCACACATGAACTTATATTTATCTTACCTATGTACTAAACTGCCCTAAAAGGATGTATTTATCTTACCTATATACTAAACTGCCCTGAAAGGATGTATTTATCTTACCTATATACTAACTGCCCTGAAAGGATGTATTTATCTTACCTATATACTAACTGCCCTGAAAGGATGTATTTATCTTACCTATATACTAACTGCCCTGAAAGGATGTATTTATCTTACCTATATACTAACTGCCCAGAAAGGATGTATTTATCTTGCCGATATACTAACTGCCCTGAAAGGATGCATTTATCTTACCTATATACTAAACTGCCCTGAAAGGATGTATTTATCTTACCTATATACTAACTGGCCTGAAAGGATGTATTTATCTTACCTATATACTAACTGGCCTGAAAGGATGTATTTATCTTACCTATATACTAACTGGCCTGAAAGGATGTATTTATCTTACCTATATACTAACTGGCCTGAAAGGATGTATTTATCTTACCTATATACTAACTGGCCTGAAAGGATGTATTTATCTTACCTATATACTAAACTGCCCCGAAAGGATGTATTTATCTTACCTATATACTAACTGCCCTGAAAGCATGTATTTACCTTACCTATATACTAAACTGCCCTGAAAGGATGTATTTATCTTACCTATATACTAACTGCCCTGAAAGGATGTATTTATCTTACCTATATACTAACTGCAATGAAAGGATGTATTTATCTTACCTATATACTAATTGCAATGAAAGGATGTATTTATCTTACCTATATACTAACTGCCCTGAAAGGATGTATTTATCTTGCCTATATACTAATTGCAATGAAAGGATGTATTTATCTTACCTATATACTAACTGCCCTGAAAGAATGTATTTATCTTACCTATATACTAACTGCCCTGAAAGGATGTATTTATCTTACCTATATAGCACACATGAACTTATATTTATCTTACCTATGTACTAAACTGCCCTAAAAGGATGTATTTATCTTACCTATATACTAAACTGCCCTGAAAGGATGTATTTATCTTACCTATATACTAACTGCCCTGAAAGGATGTATTTATCTTACCTATATACTAACTGCCCTGAAAGGATGTATTTATCTTACCTATATACTAACTGCCCTGAAAGGATGTATTTATCTTACCTATATACTAACTGCCCTGAAAGGATGTATTTATCTTACCTATATACTAACTGCCCTGAAAGGATGTATTTATCTTACCTATATACTAACTGCCCTGAAAGGATGTATTTATCTTACCTATATACTAACTGGCCTGAAAGGATGTATTTATCTTATCTGTATACTAACTGCCCTGAAAGGATGTATTTATCTTACCTATATACTAACTGCCCTGAAAGGATGTATTTATCTTACCTATATACTAACTGGCCTGAAAGGATGTATTTATCTTACCTATATACTAACTGCCCTGAAAGGATGTATTTATCTTATCTGTATACTAAACTGCCCTGAAAGGATGTATTTATCTTACCTATATACTAACTGGCCTGAAAGGATGTATTTATCTTACCTATATACTAAACTGCCCTGAAAGGATGTATTTATCTTACCTATATACTAACTGGCCTGAAAGGATGTATTTATCTTACCTATATACTAACTGCCCTGAAAGGATGTATTTATCTTACCTATATACTAACTGGCCTGAAAGGATGTATTTATCTTACCTATATACTAACTGGCCTGAAAGGATGTATTTATCTTACCTATATACTAACTGCCCTGAAAGGATGTATTTAGCTTACCTATATACTAACTGCCCTGAAAGGATGTATTTATCTTACCTATATACTAACTGCCCTGAAAGGATGTATTTAGCTTACCTATATACTAACTGCCCTGAAAGGATGTATTTATCTTACCTATATACTAACTGACCTGAAAGGATGTATTTATCTTACCTATATACTAAACTGCCCTTAAAGGATGTATTTATCTTACCTATAATATAAACAGTTGCTTTGGACGTGGAGATGCTAGTTTCACAGGTGTATTCTCCAGAGTCCTTCAGTGTGACTTCATGGATAATTAGCCTGGCGTTTGTACCTTCCTGCAATAGGTGGTATTTTTGGCTTTTTTTCAGTGCTTTGCCATCCTTGGACCACTTGACATCTGTATCTTCTTTAGATAATTCACAAGTCAAGACAATATCTTCTCCCGCTGATCCCGTTTTATCTTCCAATGGTTTTGCTATTTCTGCTGGCTTTCCTGAAAGATAAAAGTGGAGGAAGTTTTATATAAAACAACCAGCTATTATATTTTTACTTCCTCTTATTGATCTTATTTAGAGTGGACACAGCTATCAACCTTGTACTATAACATTGTACTTTTATTATTATTTTTACCTCCTGCTACAGAAAGCTTCTCAATATGTCCCTATTTTAATAGAGCAGTGGTGAGAAAATCGTAAAAGCTCTTCATCTTCCTTAAAATGAATAATACTGTACATTATCACAGTATCTGTCATGTACATGGGGTGGGAAAGTAGTTAAACATGTTCAAATGTTTTTGATGTTTTAAACGTTATTTAATTCTTACTCTGAATTTCAAACTATCAGTAGATTTTGCTTGAAGATTGTTTCCATTTCCCTGCCCACTGTATCATGTGACAGCCATTAGCCAATCACAGACTCATAGATGTATACACTGTGAAGTATTGCACATTCTCAGTAGAAGCTTTTGCCTCAGAAAGTGTGCAGATAAATTTGAGCACAAATGGAAGAAAATTGGAAAAAATGTATGCTCTATCTGAATCATGAAAGTTTAATTTTGATTTTAGAGTCCCTTTAATCTCAAACTACCAGGAAGTGCTTAAAGGGACAGTCAAGTCAAAATTAAACTTTCCTGATTCTGATAGGGCATGCAATTTTAAACCAGTTTCCTAATTACTTTTATCATCAAATTAGTTTTGTTCTCTTGGTATTATTTGTTGAAAGCTAAACCTAGATAATTTTGTAAACTGATTTCTAAACCATTGAAACCGCCTCTTTTCTCAGTGCATTTCAACAGTTTTTCACAGTTAGACAGTGCGAGTTCATATCTGTCATATCGAAAAAATTGTGCCCGTGTAGTTATTTATGAGTCAGCACTGATTGGCTAAAATGCAAGTCTGTCAAAAGAATTGAGATAAGGGGACAGTCTGCATTGGCAAAGTGATCACAGAGGTAAAGAGTGTATTAATATAACAGCATTGTTTATGCAGAACTAGGGAATTATAATAAAGGGATTATTTATATTTTTAAACAATACAAATTTTCAAGTATACTGTCCCTTTAACTGCATACAGCCAAGACATGGGACTCTACTGCTCATTGGCTAATAGAGACAATTCACACATGAAAAAAATGTGCACAGGAACATCTAATTTTCAAAAAACAATCTACTTTAATACATCTTGAAATATTGTATTTTAGATGGTATTGCACAATAATGGTGTATCCCTTTCCATTATAGTTGAAGGATTTAGGACAACATAAGTATATATCAAATGTGGAGCTTCACATTACCTAGATCATTACTAGGTGGATGCAGAGGTCAAGTCCTACAAAAAAGAGTGGGAACTCACCAAGATTTTCACCCCCTCACACTTTATATAGTTTTATATACACGCACCCACAAACACTGTATTAGTATGTATATAATCTATACACTTTGGTTAGTGAAAGCAAATTAAATCCAATGAAGGATTGAATGGTTGCCTTTGGGCCTGATAATCCACCTCTGTCACATAGTCTCACCCACTTAAGGTGCAATAGTCCTATTTCTACTGTGGGGAGATAAAAAACCCAGAGCAAGCCACACAGAAATATAAGCACTATGTGTCCCACACAGTGCAGGGTGATCACACAGCAGCACCGCTGACAGGCTTGCATTTAGTGTATTGTAGGAAGTGTTATTGCCCATTACTAGAGGATCTCACTATCCCTCTAACTAGACTGTGCTCCAGCTTTTCCCACCAGCAGCAGCAGTGCTTACTGAATTGTTTATGTTCCCTGTCCAGAGAGAACTCAGTTCCTCCTGCAAAAATAGTGCAGGAACTCTGTCCCCATGCGTTCACGCTCGACTTGACCCCTGGGCAAATGGTGTTTGAATTGTTATGAATTTTCTTTTACAATTTAGAATCCATCTTGATTCCTTCTTAGGCCTTTTTGTATCCTAAGTTTTATGACAATGAAACTTGTTTTTTTCGCCCCAGTCTTGCTGGTAGTTTAGAAGATTAATATGCCCACATGGTCATTAATCTATGTCTATT